>NW_027597891.1:2500-61214 GCF_964194155.1 Cetorhinus maximus
CAAGGCCTGAGGTGGAGCCACAGCCTGATGGTGCAGGCCCCATTGTGATGCAGTCAGCTCCCAGCACAAGGGGAGCAGGCCGGGTGATGGAGGGAGGGAGAGGCCCATGAGGGAGTGGGCCCGAGTCTTCTCCCACAGAGACAGCTGACCAGGGCTGGCAGATGTTGGCCTGAGCGATGGTGACCCACACGGACGGGCCAGTGAAGATCAATGGTATCACGTTGCATTTAATCGTCACGGCCAAGGTCTAGCCAGGGGGCATGACACCTGTCCAGGCGGGTCAAGGAGGCAGGACACACAAAATATCCACCCTGTACCTCACCCCGTGCTGTACCTGTCCTGGGAATGTTTGATCGGGACAGGGTAGAGGGAGCTTTACTCTGTATCTATCCCCGTGCTGTACCTGTCCTGGGAGTGTTTGATGGGGACAGTGTAGAGGGAGCTTTACTCTGTATCTAATCCCGTGCTGTACCTGTCCTGGGAGTGTTTGATGGGGACAGTGTAGAGGGAGCTTTACTCTCTATCTAACCCCGAGCTGTACCTGTCCTGGGATTGTTTTATGGGGACGGTGCAGAGGGAGCTTTACTCTGTATCTAACCCCGTGCTGTACCTGTCCTGGGAGTGTTTGATAGGGAAAGTGTAGATGGACATTTACTCTATATATAACCTTGTGCTGTACCTGTCCTGGGAGTGTTAGATGGGGTCATTGTAGAGGTTTCCTTACATTGTATCTAACCCCGTGTAGTACCTGCCCTGCGAATGTTTGATGGGGACAGTGTAGAGGGATCTTTACTCTGTATCTAACCCCGTGTAGTACCTGCCCTGCGAATGTTTGATGGGGACAGTGTAGAGGGATCTTTACTCTGTATCTAACCCCGTGCTGTCCCTGTCCTGGGAGTGTTTGATGGGGACAGTGTAGAGGGAGTTTTACTCTGTATCTATCCCCGTGCTGTACCTGTCCTGGGAGTGTTTGATGGGGACAGTGTAGAGGGAGCTTTACTCTGTATCTAATCCCGTGCTGTACCTGTCCTGGGAGTGTTTGATGGGGACAGTGTAGAGGGAGCTTTACTCTCTATCTAACCCCGAGCTGTACCTGTCCTGGGATTGTTTTATGGGGACGGTGCAGAGGGAGCTTTACTCTGTATCTAACCCCGTGCTGTACCTGTCCTGGGAGTGTTTGATAGGGAAAGTGTAGATGGACATTTACTCTATATATAACCTTGTGCTGTACCTGTCCTGGGAGTGTTAGATGGGGTCATTGTAGAGGTTTCCTTACATTGTATCTAACCCCGTGCTGTTCCTGCCCTGGGAGTGTTTGATGGGGACAGTGTAGAGAGAGCTTTACTCTGTATCTAACCCCGTGCTATACCCGTCCTGGGAGTTTTGGATGGGGACAGTGTAGAGGGAGCTTTACTCTGTATCTAACCCCGTGCTGTACCTGTCCTGGGAGTGTTTATGGGGAAGTTGTAGAGGGAGCTTTACTCTGTATCGAACCCCGTGCTGTACCTGTCCTGCGAGTGTAGGATGGGGATGGTGTAGTGGGAGCTTTACTCTGTATCTAACCCCGTGCTGTACCTGTCCTGGGAGTGTTTGATGGGGACGGTGTAGAGGGAGCTTTACTCTGTATCTAACCCCGTGCTGTACCTGTCCTGGGAGTGTTTGATGGGGACAGTGTAGAGGGAGCTTTACTCTGTATCTAACCCCGTGCTGTACCTGTCCTGGGAGTGTTTGATGGGGACAATGTAGATGGACCTTTACTCTGTATTTAACCCCGTGCTGTCCCTGTCCTGGGAGTGTTTGATGGGGACGGTGTAGAGGGAGCTTTACCCTCTATCTAACCCCGTGCTGAACCTGTCCTGGGAGTGTTTGATTGGGACGGTGTAGATGGAGATTTACTCTGTATCTAAACCCGTCCTGTACCTGTCCTGGGAGTGTTTGATGGGGTCAGTGTAGATGGAGATTTACTCAGTATCTAACCCCGTGCTGTACCTGTCCTGGGAGTGTTTGATGGGGACCGTGTAGACGGAGCTTTACTCTGTATCTAAACCCGTCCTGTACCTGTCCTGGGAGTGTTTGATGGGGTCAGTGTAGATGGAGATTTACTCAGTATCTAACCCCGTGCTGTATCTGTCCTGGGAGTGTTTGATGGGGACAGTGTAGAGGGAGCTTTACTCTGTATCTAATTCCGTGCTGTACCTGTCCTGGGAGTGTTTGATGGGGACAATGTCGATGGACCTTTATTCTGTATTTAACCCGGTGCTGTCCCTGTCCTGGTAGTGTTTGATGGGGACGTTGTAGATGGAGATTTACTCTGTATATATTCCCTGCTGTACCTGTCCTGGGAGTGTTTGATGGGGACAGTGTAGAGGGAGCTTTACTCTCTATCTAACCCCGAGCTGTACCTGTCCTGGGATTGTTTTATGGGGACGGTGCAGAGGGAGCTTTACTCTGTATCTAACCCCGTGCTGTACCTGTCCTGGGAGTGTTTGATAGGGAAAGTGTAGATGGACATTTACTCTATATATAACCTTGTGCTGTACCTGTCCTGGGAGTGTTAGATGGGGTCATTGTAGAGGTTTCCTTACATTGTATCTAACCCCGTGTAGTACCTGCCCTGCGAATGTTTGATGGGGACAGTGTAGAGGGATCTTTACTCTGTATCTAACCCCGTGTAGTACCTGCCCTGCGAATGTTTGATGGGGACAGTGTAGAGGGATCTTTACTCTGTATCTAACCCCGTGCTGTCCCTGTCCTGGGAGTGTTTGATGGGGACAGTGTAGAGGGAGCTTTACTCTGTATCTAACCCCGTGCTGTCCCTGTCCTGGGAGTGTTTGATGGGGACAGTGTAGAGGGAGCTTTACTCTGTATCTAACCCCGTGCTGTTCCTGCCCTGGGAGTGTTTGATGGGGACAGTGTAGAGAGAGCTTTACTCTGTATCTAACCCCGTGCTATACCCGTCCTGGGAGTTTTGGATGGGGACAGTGTAGAGGGAGCTTTACTCTGTATCTAACCCCGTGCTGTACCTGTCCTGGGAGTGTTTATGGGGAAGTTGTAGAGGGAGCTTTACTCTGTATCGAACCCCGTGCTGTACCTGTCCTGCGAGTGTAGGATGGGGATGGGGTAGAGGGAGCTTTACTCTGTATCTAAACCCGTGCTGTACCTGTCCTGGGAGTGTTTGATGGGGACTGTGTAGAGGGAGCTTTATTCTGTATCTAACCCCGTGCTGTATCTGTCCTGGGAGGGTTTGATGGGGATGGTGTAGTGGGAGCTTTACTCTGTATCTAACCCCGTGCTGTACCTGTCCTGGGAGTGTTTGATGGGGACGGTGTAGAGGGAGCTTTACTCTGTATCTAACCCCGTGCTGTACCTGTCCTGGGAGTGTTTGATGGGGACAATGTAGATGGACCTTTACTCTGTATTTAACCCCGTGCTGTCCCTGTCCTGGGAGTGTTTGATGGGGACGGTGTAGAGGGAGCTTTACCCTCTATCTAACCCCGTGCTGAACCTGTCCTGGGAGTGTTTGATTGGGACGGTGTAGATGGAGATTTACTCTGTATCTAAACCCGTCCTGTACCTGTCCTGGGAGTGTTTGATGGGGACCGTGTAGAGGGAGATTTACTCAGTATCTAACCCCGTGCTGTACCTGTCCTGGGAGTGTTTGATGGGGACCGTGTAGACGGAGCTTTACTCTGTATCTAAACCCGTCCTGTACCTGTCCTGGGAGTGTTTGATGGGGTCAGTGTAGATGGAGATTTACTCAGTATCTAACCCCGTGCTGTATCTGTCCTGGGAGTGTTTGATGGGGACAGTGTAGAGGGAGCTTTACTCTGTATCTAATTCCGTGCTGTACCTGTCCTGGGAGTGTTTGATGGGGACAATGTCGATGGACCTTTATTCTGTATTTAACCCGGTGCTGTCCCTGTCCTGGTAGTGTTTGATGGGGATGGTGCAGGGGGAGCTTTACTCTCTATCTAACCCCATGCTGTACCTGTCCTGGGAGTGTTTGATGGGGACGGTGTAGAGGGAGCTTTATTCTGTATCTTACCCCGTGATGTACGTGTCCTGGGCGTATTTAATGGGGACTGTGTAGAGGGAGCTTTACTCTGTATCTAACCCCGTGCTGTACCTGTCCTGGGAGTGTTTGATGGGGACGGTGTAGAGGGAGATTTACCCTGTATCTAACCCCATGCTGTACCTGTCCTGCTAGTGATTGATGGGGACGGTGTAGAGGGAGCTTTACTCTGTAACTAACCCCTTGCTGTCACTGTCCTCGGTGTGTTTGATGGGGACGGTGCAGAGGGAGCTTTACTCTGTATCTAACCCCGTGCTGTACCTTTCCTTGGTGTGTTTGTTGGGGACGGTGAAGAGGGAGCTTTACTCTGTATCTAACCCCGTGCTGTACCTGTCCTGGGAGTGTTTCATGAGGACGGTGTAGAAGGAGCTTTACTCTGTATCTAACCCCGTGCTGTACCTGTCCTGGGAGTGTTTGATGAGGACGGTGTAGAAGGAGCTTTACTCTGTATCTAACCCCGTGCTTTGCCTGTGCTGGGAGTGTTTGATGGGGACAATGTAGAGGGAGCTTTACTCTTTATCTAACCCCGTGCTGTACGTGTCCTGGAAGTGTTTGATGGGCACAGTGTAGAAGGAGCTTTACTCTGTATCTCACACCGTGCTGTACCTGTCCTGGGAGTGTTTGATGGGGACGGTGTAGAGGGAGCTTTACTCTGTATCTAACCCCGTGCTGTACCTTTCCTTGGAGTGTTTAATGGTGACGGTGTATAGGGAATTTTACTCTGTATCTAACCCCGTGCTGTACCTGTCCTGGGAGTGTTTGATGAGGACAGACTAGATGGGACTTTACTCTGTATCTAACCCCGTGCTGTACCTGTGCTGGGAGTGTTTGATGGGGACTGTGTAGAAGGAGCTTTACTCTGTATCTAACACCGTGCTGTACCTGTCCTGAGAGTGTTTGATGGGGACGGTGTAGAGGGAGCTTTACTCTGTGTCTAACCCCGTGCTGTACCCGTCCTGAGAGTGTTTGATGGGGATAGTTTAGTGGGATCTTTTCTCAGTATCTAACCCCGTGCTGTACCGGCCCTGGGAGTGTTTGATCGGGTCTGTGTAGCGGGAGCTTTACTCTGTATCTAACCCCGTGCTGTACCTGTCCAGGGAGTGTTTGATGAGACGGTCTAGAGGGAGCTTTACTCTGTATCTAACCCCGTGCTGTACCTGTCCTGGGAGTGTTTGATGGGAACAGTGTAGAGGGAGCTTTACTCTGTATCTAACTCCGTGCTGTACCTGTCCTGGGAGTGTTTGATGGGGACGGTGTGGAGGGATCTTTACTCTGTATCTAACCCCGTGCTGTGCCTGTCCTGGGAGTGTTTGATGGGGACAGTGTAGAGGGAGCTTTACTCTGTATCTAACCCCGTGCTTACCTGTCCTGGGAGTGTTTTATGGGGACTGTGTAGCGGGAGCTTTAGTCTGTATCTAACCCCGTGCTATACCCGTCCTGGGAGTTTTGGATGGGGACAGTGTTGAGGGAGCTTTACTGTGTATCTAACCCCGTTCTGTACCTGTCCTGCCGGTGTTTGATGGGGACAGTGTAGAGGGAGCTTTACTCTGTATCTAACCCCGTGCTGTACCTGTCCTGGGTGTGTTTATGGGGAAGTTGTAGAGGGAGCTTTACTCTGTATCGAACCCCGTGCTGTACCTGTCCTGCGAGTGTAGGATGGGGATGGGGTAGAGGGAGCTTTACTCTGTATCTAAACCCGTGCTGTACCTGTCCTGGGAGTGTTTGATGGGGACTGTGTAGAGGGAGCTTTACTCTGTATCTAACCCCGTGCTGTATCTGTCCTGGGAGGGTTTGATGGGGATGGTGTAGTGGGAGCTTTACTATGTATCTAACCCCGTGCTGTACCTGTCCTGGGAGTGTTTGATGGGGACAGTGTAGAGGGAGCTTTACTCTGTATCTAACCCCGTGCTGTACCTGTCCTGGGAGTGTTTGATGGGGACAATGTAGATGGACCTTTACTCTGTATTTAACCCCGTGCTGTCCCTGTCCTGGGAGTGTTTGATGGGGACGGTGTAGAGGGAGCTTTACTCTGTATCTAACCCCGTGCTGAACCTGTCCTGGGAGTGTTTGATGGGGACGGTGTAGATGGAGATTTACTCCGTATATATTCCCTGCTGTACCTGTCCTGGGAGTGTTTGATGGGGACCGTGTAGACGGAGCTTTACTCTGTATCTAAACCCGTCCTGTACCTGTCCTGGGAGTGTTTGATGGGGTCAGTGTAGATGGAGATTTACTCAGTATCTAACCCCATGCTGTATCTGTCCTGGGAGTGTTTGATGGGGACAATGTCGATGGACCTTTACTCTGTATTTAACCCGGTGCTGTCCCTGTCCTGGTAGTGTTTGATGGGGACGTTGTAGATGGAGATTTACTCTGTATATATTCCCTGCTGTACCTGTCCTGGGAGTGTTTGATGGGGACGGTGTAGAGGGAGCTTTATTCTGTATCTTACCCCATGATGTACCTGTCCTGGGCGTATTTAATGGGGACAGTGTAGAGGGAGCTTTACTCTGTATCTAACCCCGTGCTGTACCTGTCCTGGGAGTGTTTGATGGGGACGGTGTAGAGGGAAATTTACCCTGTATCTAAGCCCGTGCTGTACCTGTCCTGCTAGTGTTTGATGGGGACGGTGTAGAGGGAGCTTTACTCTGTAACTAACCCCTTGCTGTCACTGTCCTCGGTGTGTTTGATGGGGACGGTGCAGAGGGAGCTTTACTCTGTATCTTACCCCCTGCTGTACTTGTCCTGTGAGTGTTTGATGGGGACGGTGCAGAGGGAGCTTTACTCTGTATCTAACCCTGTGCTGTACCTTTCCTTGGTGTGTTTGTTGGGGACTGTGAAGAGGGAGCTTTACTCTGTATCTAACCCCGTGCTGTACCTGTCCTGGGAGTGTTTCATGAGGACGGTGTAGAAGGAGCTTTACTCTGTATCTAACCCCGTGCTTTACCTGTCCTGGGAGTGTTTGATGTGGATGGTGTAGTGGGATCTTTTCTCTCTATCTAACCCCGTGCTGTACCTGTCCTGGGAGTGTTTGATGGGAACGGTGTAGAGGGAGATTTACTCTGTATCTCACCCCGTGCTGTACCTTTCCTTGGAGTGTTTAATGGTGACGGTGTATAGGGAATTTTACTCTGTATCTAACCCCGTGCTGTACCTGTGCTGGGAGTGTTTGATGGGGACTGTGTAGAAGGAGCTTTACTCTGTATCTAACACCGTGCTGTACCTGTCCTGAGAGTGTTTGATGGGGGCGGTGTAGAGGGAGCTTTACTCTGTATCTTACCCCGTGATGTACCTGTCCTGGGCGTATTTAATGGGGACAGTGTAGAGGGAGCTTTACTCTGTATCTAACCCCGTGCTGTACCTGTCCTGGGTGTGTTTATGGGGAAGTTGTAGAGGGAGCTTTACTCTGTATCGAACCCCGTGCTGTACCTGTCCTGCGAGTGTAGGATGGGGATGGGGTAGAGGGAGCTTTACTCTGTATCTAAACCCGTGCTGTACCTGTCCTGGGAGTGTTTGATGGGGACGGTGTAGAGGGAGCTTTATTCTGTATTTTACCCCATGATGTACCTGTCCTGGGCGTATTTAATGGGGACAGTGTAGAGGGAGCTTTACTCTGTATCTAACCCCGTGCTGTACCTGTCCTGGGAGTGTTTGATGGGGACGGTGTAGAGGGAGATTTACCCTGTATCTAAGCCCGTGCTGTACCTGTCCTGCTAGTGTTTGATGGGGACGGTGTAGAGGGAGCTTTACTCTGTAACTAACCCCTTGCTGTCACTGTCCTCGGAGTGTTTGATGGGGACGGTGCAGAGGGAGCTTTACTCTGTATCTTACCCCCTGCTGTACTTGTCCTGTGAGTGTTTGATGGGGACGGTGCAGAGGGAGCTTTACTCTGTATCTAACCCCGTGCTGTACCTTTCCTTGGTGTGTTTGTTGGGGACGGTGAAGAGGGAGCTTTACTCTGTATCTAACCCCGTGCTGTACCTGTCCTGGGAGTGTTTGATGAGGACGGTGTAGAAGGAGCTTTACTCTGTATCTAACCCCGTGCTTTGCCTGTGCTGGGAGTGTTTGATGGGGACAATGTAGAGGGAGCTTTACTCTATATCTAACCCCGTGCTGTACCTGTCCTGGGAGTGTTTGATGTGGATGGTGTAGTGGGATCTTTTCTCTCTATCTAACCCCGTGCTGTACCTGTCCTGGGAGTGTTTGATGGGAACGGTGTAGAGGGAGATTTACTCTGTATCTCACCCCGTGCTGTACCTTTCCTTGGAGTGTTTAATGGTGACGGTGTATAGGGAATTTTACTCTGTATCTAACCCCGTGCTGTACCTGTCCTGGGAGTGTTTGATGAGGACAGACTAGATGGGACTTTACTCTATACCCGTCCTGGGAGTTTTGGATGGGGACAGTGTAGAGGGAGCTTTACTGTGTATCTAACCCCGTTCTGTACCTGTCCTGCCGGTGTTTGATGGGGACAGTGTAGAGGGAGCTTTACTCTGTATCTAACCCCGTGCTGTACCTGTCCTGGGTGTGTTTATGGGGAAGTTGTAGAGGGAGCTTTACTCTGTATCGAACCCCGTGCTGTACCTGTCCTGCGAGTGTTGGATGGGGATGGGGTAGAGGGAGCTTTACTCTGTATCTAAACCCGTGCTGTACCTGTCCTGGGAGTGTTTGATGGGGACTGTGTAGAGGGAGCTTTACTCTGTATCTAACCCCGTGCTGTATCTGTCCTGGGAGGGTTTGATGGGGATGGTGTAGTGGGAGCTTTACTATGTATCTAACCCCGTGCTGTACCTGTCCTGGGAGTGTTTGATGGGGACGGTGTAGAGGGAGCTTTACTCTGTATCTAACCCCGTGCTGTACCTGTCCTGGGAGTGTTTGATGGGGACAATGTAGATGGACCTTTACTCTGTATTTAACCCCGTGCTGTCCCTGTCCTCGGAGTGTTTGATGGGGACGGTGTAGAGGGAGCTTTACTCTGTATCTAACCCCGTGCTGAACCTGTCCTGGGAGTGTTTGATGGGGACGGTGTAGATGGAGATTTACTCCGTATATATTCCCTGCTGTACCTGTCCTGGGAGTGTTTGATGGGGACCGTGTAGACGGAGCTTTACTCTGTATCTAAACCCGTCCTGTACCTGTCCTGGGAGTGTTTGATGGGGTCAGTGTAGATGGAGATTTACTCAGTATCTAACCCCATGCTGTATCTGTCCTGGGAGTGTTTGATGGGGACAATGTCGATGGACCTTTACTCTGTACTTAACCCGGTGCTGTCCCTGTCCTGGTAGTGTTTGATGGGGACGTTGTAGATGGAGATTTACCCTGTATATATTCCCTGATGTACCTGTCCTGGGAGTGTTTGATGGGGACGGTGTAGAGGGAGCTTTATTCTGTATCTTACCCCGTGATGTACCTGTCCTGGGCGTATTTAATGGGGACAGTGTAGAGGGAGCTTTACTCTGTATCTAACCCCGTGCTGTACCTGTCCTGGGAGTGTTTGATGGGGACGGTGTAGAGGGAGATTTACCCTGTATCTAAGCCCGTGCTGTACCTGTCCTGCTAGTGTTTGATGGGGACGGTGTAGAGGGAGCTTTACTCTGTAACTAACCCCTTGCTGTCACTGTCCTCGGTGTGTTTGATGGGGACGGTGCAGAGGGAGCTTTACTCTGCATCTTACCCCCTGCTGTACTTGTCCTGTGAGTGTTTGATGGGGACGGTGTAGAGGGAGATTTACTCTGTATCTCACCCCGTGCTGTACCTTTCCTTGGAGTGTTTAATGGTGACGGTGTATAGGGAATTTTACTCTGTATCTAACCCCGTGCTGTACCTGTCCTGGGAGTGTTTGATGAGGACAGACTAGATGGGACTTTACTCTGTATCTAACCCCGTGCTGTACCTGTGCTGGGAGTGTTTGATGGGGACTGTGTAGAAGGAGCTTTACTCTGTATCTAACACCGTGCTGTACCTGTCCTGAGAGTGTTTGATGGGGACAGTGCAGAGGGAGCTTTACTCTGTATCTAACCCCGTGCTGTACCGGCCCTGGGAGTGTTTGATCGGGTCTGTGTAGCGGGAGCTTTACTCTGTATCTAACCCCGTGCTGTACCTGTCCAGGGAGTGTTTGATGAGACGGTCTAGAGGGAGCTTTACTCTGTATCTAACCCCGTGCTGTACCGGTCCTGGGAGTGTTTGATGGGAACAGTGTAGAGGGAGCTTTACTCTGTATCTTACCCCGTGCTGTACCTGTCCTGGGAGTGTTTGATGGGGACGGTGTGGAGGGATCTTTACTCTGTATCTAACCCCGTGCTGTGCCTGTCCTGGGAGTGTTTGATGGGGACAGTGTTAAGGGAGCTTTACTCTCTATCTAACCCCGTGCTGTACCTGTCCTGGGAGTGTTTGATGGGGACAGTGTTAAGGGAGCTTTACTCTGTATCTAACCCCGTGCTGTACCTGTCCTGGGAGTGTTTGATGGGGACGCTGTAGAGGGAGCTTTACTCTGTATCTAACCCCGTGCTGTAAATGTCCTAGGTGTGTTTGATGGGCACGGTGTAGAGGGAGCTTTACTCTGTATCTAACCCCGTGCTGTACCTGTCCTGGGAGTGTTTGATGGGGATGGTGTAGAGGGAGTTTTACTCTGTATGTAATTCCGTGCTGTACCTGCCCTGGGAGTGTTTGATCGGGACTGTGTAGTGGGAGCTTTACTCTGTATCTCTCCCCGTGCTTTGCCTGTGCTGGGAGTGTTTGATGGCGACGTTGTAGAGGGAGCTTTACTCTGTATCTAACCCCGTTCTTTTCCTGTGCTGGGAGTTTTTGTCGGGGACAGTTTAGTGGGAGTTTTACTCTGTATCTAACCCCGTGCTGTACCTATCCTGGGAGTGTTTGATGGGGACAGTGTAGAGGGAGCTTTACTCTGTATCTAACCCCGTGCTGTACCTGTCCCGGGAGTGTTTGATGGGAACAGTGTAGAGGGAGCTTTACTCTGTATCTAACTCCGTGCTGTACCTGTCCTGGGAGTGTTTGATGGGGACGGTGTGGAGGGATCTTTACTCTGTATCTAACCCCGTGCTGTACCTGTCCTGGGAGTGTTTGATGGGGACAGTGTAGAGGGAGCTTTACTCTGTATCTAACCCCGTGCTTACCTGTCCTGGGAGTGTTTTATGGGGACTGTGTAGCGGGAGCTTTAGTCTGTATCTAACCCCGTGCTATACCCGTCCTGGGAGTTTTGGATGGGGACAGTGTAGAGGGAGCTTTACTGTGTATCTAACCCCGTTCTGTACCTGTCCTGCCGGTGTTTGATGGGGACAGTGTAGAGGGAGCTTTACTCTGTATCTAACCCCGTGCTGTACCTGTCCTGGGTGTGTTTATGGGGAAGTTGTAGAGGGAGCTTTACTCTGTATCGAACCCCGTGCTGTACCTGTCCTGCGAGTGTTGGATGGGGATGGGGTAGAGGGAGCTTTACTCTGTATCTAAACCCGTGCTGTACCTGTCCTGGGAGTGTTTGATGGGGACTGTGTAGAGGGAGCTTTACTCTGTATCTAACCCCGTGCTGTATCTGTCCTGGGAGGGTTTGATGGGGATGGTGTAGTGGGAGCTTTACTATGTATCTAACCCCGTGCTGTACCTGTCCTGGGAGTGTTTGATGGGGACGGTGTAGAGGGAGCTTTACTCTGTATCTAACCCCGTGCTGTACCTGTCCTGGGAGTGTTTGATGGGGACAATGTAGATGGACCTTTACTCTGTATTTAACCCCGTGCTGTCCCTGTCCTGGGAGTGTTTGATGGGGACGGTGTAGAGGGAGCTTTACTCTGTATCTAACCCCGTGCTGAACCTGTCCTGGGAGTGTTTGATGGGGACGGTGTAGATGGAGATTTACTCCGTATATATTCCCTGCTGTACCTGTCCTGGGAGTGTTTGATGGGGACCGTGTAGACGGAGCTTTACTCTGTATCTAAACCCGTCCTGTACCTGTCCTGGGAGTGTTTGATGGGGTCAGTGTAGATGGAGATTTACTCAGTATCTAACCCCATGCTGTATCTGTCCTGGGAGTGTTTGATGGGGACAATGTCGATGGACCTTTACTCTGTACTTAACCCGGTGCTGTCCCTGTCCTGGTAGTGTTTGATGGGGACGTTGTAGATGGAGATTTACCCTGTATATATTCCCTGATGTACCTGTCCTGGGAGTGTTTGATGGGGACGGTGTAGAGGGAGCTTTATTCTGTATCTTACCCCGTGATGTACCTGTCCTGGGCGTATTTAATGGGGACAGTGTAGAGGGAGCTTTACTCTGTATCTAACCCCGTGCTGTACCTGTCCTGGGAGTGTTTGATGGGGACGGTGTAGAGGGAGATTTACCCTGTATCTAAGCCCGTGCTGTACCTGTCCTGCTAGTGTTTGATGGGGACGGTGTAGAGGGAGCTTTACTCTGTAACTAACCCCTTGCTGTCAATGTCCTCGGTGTGTTTGATGGGGACGGTGCAGAGGGAGCTTTACTCTGCATCTTACCCCCTGCTGTACTTGTCCTGTGAGTGTTTGATGGGGACGGTGTAGAGGGAGATTTACTCTGTATCTCACCCCGTGCTGTACCTTTCCTTGGAGTGTTTAATGGTGACGGTGTATAGGGAATTTTACTCTGTATCTAACCCCGTGCTGTACCTGTCCTGGGAGTGTTTGATGAGGACAGACTAGATGGGACTTTACTCTGTATCTAACCCCGTGCTGTACCTGTGCTGGGAGTGTTTGATGGGGACTGTGTAGAAGGAGCTTTACTCTGTATCTAACACCGTGCTGTACCTGTCCTGAGAGTGTTTGATGGGGACGGTGTAGAGGGAGCTTTTCTCTGTGTCTAACACCGTGCTGTACCTGTCCTGAGAGTGTTTGATGGGGATGGTGTAGAGGGATCTTTACTCTGTATATAACCCCGTGCTGTACCTGGCCTGGGAGTGTTTGTTGTGGACAGTGTAGGGTGAACTTTACTCTGTATCTAACCCAGTGCTGTACCTGTCCTGGGAGTTTTGGATGGGGACAGTGTAGAGGGAGCTTTACTGTGTATCTAACCCCATTCTGTACCTGTCCTGGGAGTGTTTGTTGGGGACGGTGTAGAGGGTCCTTTACTCTGTATCTAACCCCGAGCTGTACCTGTCCTTGGAGTGTTTTATAGGGACGGTGCAGAGGGAGCTTTTCTCCGTGTCAAACACCGTGCTGTACCTGTCCTGGGAGTGTTTGATGGGGACAGTGTAGAGGGAGCTTTACTCTGTATCTAACCCCGTTCTGTCCCTGTCCTGGCAGAGTTTGATGGGGACAGTGTAGAGGTTTCTTTACTCGGTATCTAACCCCGTGTAGTACCTGCCCTTCGAATGTTTGACGGGGTCAGTGTAGTGGGATCTTTACTGTGTATCTAACCCCGTGCTGTACCTGTCCTGGGAGTGTTTGATGGGGACGGTGTAGAGCGAGCTTTACTCTGTATCTAACCCCGTGCTGTCCCTGTCCTGGAAGTGTTTGATGGTGACAGTGTAGAGGGAGCTTTCCTCTGTATCTCACCCCGTGCTGTACCTGTCCTGGGAGTGTTTGATGGGGATAGTGTAGAGGGAGCTTTACTCTGTATCTAACCCCGTGCTGTACCTGTCCTGGGAGTGTTTGATGGGGACGATGTAGAGGGAGCTTTACTCTGTATCTTACCCCGTGCTGTACCTGTCCTGTGAGTGTTTGATGGGGACGGTGTAGAGGGAGCTTTACTCTGTATCTAACCCCGTGCTGTACCTGTCCTGGGTGTGTTTGATGGGGACGGTGTAGAGGTAGCTTTACTCTGTATCTAACCCCGTGCTTTGCCTGTGCTGGGAGTGTTTGATGGGGACGGTGTAGAGGGAGCTTTACTCTGTATCTAACCCCGTGCTGTACCTTTCTTGAGAGTGTTTAATGGGGACAGTGTAGTTGGAGCTTTACTCTGTATCTAATCCCGTGCTTTGCCTCTGCTGGGCGTGTTTGATCGGGACAGTGTCGAGGGAGTTTTACTCTGTATCTAATCCCGTGCTGTACCTTTCCTGGGAGTGTTTGATGGGGACAGTGTCGAGGGAGTTTTACTCTGTATCTAATCCTGTGATGTACCTTTCCTGGGAGTGTTTGATGGGGACCGTGTACAGGTGGATTTACTCTGTATATAACCCCGTGCTGTACCTGTCCCGGGAGTGTTTAATGGGGACGGTGTAGAGGGAGCTTTACTCTGTATCTAACCCCGTGCTGTCCCTGTCCTGGGAGTGTTTGATGGGGACAGTGTAGAGGGAGCTTTACTCTGTATCTAACCCCGTGCTGTACCTGTCCTGGGAGTTTTTGATGGAGACAGTGTAGAGGGAGCTTTACTCTGTCTCTAACCCCGTGCTGTCCCTGTCCTGGGAGTGTTTGATGGGGACACTGCAGATGGAGCTTTACTGTGTATATAACCCCGTGCTGTACCTGTCCTGGGAGTGTTTGATGGGGACAGTGTAGAGGGAGCTTTACTCTGTATCTAACCCCGTGCTGTACCTGTCCTGGGAGTGTTTGATGGGGACAGTGTAGATTGAGCTTAACTCTGTATCTAACCCCGTGCTGTACCTGTCCTGGGAATGTTGGATGGGGACGGTGTAGATGGAGTTTTACTCTGTCTCTAACCCCATGCTGTACCTGTCCTGGGAATGTTGGATGGGGACAGTGTAGAGGGATCTTTATTCTGTATCTAACCCCGTGCTGTATATGTCCCGGGTTTGTTTAATGGGGATAGTGTGGAGGGAGCTTTACTCTGTATCTAACCCCATGCTGTACCTGTCCTGGGAGTGTTTGATGGGGACGGTGTGGAGGGAGCTTTACTGTGTATCTAACCCTGTGATGTACCTGTCCTGGGAGTGTTTGATGGGGATGGTGTAAAGGGAGCTTTACTCTGTATCTAACCCCGTGCTGTCCCTGTCCTGGGAGTGTTTGATGGGGATGGTGTGGGTGCAGATTTACTCTGTACCAAACCCCATGCTGTACCTGTCTTGGGAATGTTTCATGGTGACGGTGTAGAGGGAGCTTTACTCTGTATCTAACCTCGTGCTTACCTGTCCTGGGAGTGTTTGATGGGGACGGTGTAGATGAAGCTTTACTCTGTATCTAACCCCGTGCTGTACCTGTCCTGGGAGTGTTTGATGGGGACGGTGTAGTGGGAGCTTTACTCTGTATCTAACCCCGTGCTGTCCCTGTCCTGGGACCGTTTGATGGGGATGGTGTAGATGGAGTTTTACTCTGTATCTAACCCCGTGCTGTGTCTGTCCTGAGAGTATTTGATGGGGACGGTGTAGATGGATCTTTACTTTGTATCTAACCCCATGCTGTACCTGTCCTGGGAGTGTTTGATGGGGAGGGTGTAGAGGGAGCTTTACTCTGTATCTCACCCCGTGCTGTACCTGTCCTGGGAGTGTTTTAATGGGGACAGTCTAGTGTGAGCTTTACTCTGTATCTAACCCCGTGCTGTACCTGTCCTGGGAGTGTTTGATGGGGACAGTGTAGTGGGAGCTTTACTCCATATCTAACCCTCTCCTGTACCTGTCCTGGCAGTGTTTGATGGGGACCGTGTAGAGGGAGCTTTACTCTGTATCTCACCCCGTGATGTACCTGTCCTGGGAGTGTTTCATGTGGACAGTGTTAATGGAGCTTTTCCCTATATCTTACCCCCTACTGTATCTGTCCTGGGAGTGTTTGATTAGGACCTTGTCGAGGGAGATTTACTCTGTATCTAACCCCGTGCTGTACCTGTCCTGGGAGTGTTTGATGGGGACAGTGTAGAGGGAGCTTTACTCTGTATCTAACCCTGTGCTGCACCTGTCCTGGGAGTGTTTGATGGGGACGGTGTAGAGGGAGCTTTACTCTGTATCTAACCCTGTGCTGCAACTGTCCTGGGAGTGTTTCATGGGGACGGTGTAGAGGGAGCTTTACTCTGTATCTAACCCCGAGCTGTACTTCTCCTGGGAGTGTTTGATGGTGACGGTGTAGAGGGAGCTTTACTCTGTATCTAACCCCGTGCTGTACCTGTCCTGGGAGTGTTTGATGGGGACGATGTAGAGGGAGCTTTACTCTGTATCTAACCCCGTGCTGTACCTGTCCTGGGAGTGTTTGATGGGGACGATGTAGAGGGAGCTTTACTCTGTATCTTACCCCGTGCTGTACCTGTCCTGTGAGTGTTTAATGGGGACGGTGTAGAGGGAGCTTTACTCTGTATCTAACCCCGTGCTGTACCTGTCCTGGGTGTGTTTGATGGGGACGGTGTAGAGGGAGCTTTACTCTGTATCTAACCCCGTGCTTTGCCTGTGCCGGGAGTGTTTGATGGGGACAGTGTAGAGGGAGCTTTACTCTGTATCTAACCCCGTGCTGTACCTGTCCTGGGAGTGTTTAATATTGACATTGTAGATGGAGCTTTACTCTGTATCTAACCCCGTGCTGTACCTGTCCTGAGAGTGTTTGATGGGGACGGTGTTGATGGAGCTTTACTCTGTATCTAACCCCGTGCTGTTCCTGTCCTGGGAGTGTTTGATGGGGACAGTGTAGTGGGAGCTTTACTCCATATCTAACCCTCTCCTGTACCTGTCCTGGCAGTGTTTGATGGGGACCGTGTAGAGGGAACTTTACTCTGTATCTAACCCTGTGCTGTACCTGTCCTGGGAGTGTTTCATGTGGACAGTGTTAATGGAGCTTTTCTCTATATCTTACCCCCTACTGTATCTGTCCTGGGAGTGTTTGATTGGGACCTTGTCGAGGGAGATTTACTCTGTATCTAACCCCGTGCTGGACCTGTCCTGGGAGTGTTTAATATTGACATTGTAGATGGAGCTTTACTCTGTATCTAACCCCGTGCTGTACCTGTCCTGGGAGTGTTTGATGGGGACGGTGTTGATGGAGCTTTACTCTGTATCTAACCCCGTGCTGTACCTTTCTTGAGAGTGTTTAATGGGGACAGTGTAGTTGGAGCTTTACTCTGTATCTAATCCCGTGCTTTGCCTCTGCTGGGAGTGTTTGATGGGGACAGTGTCGAGGGAGTTTTACTCTGTATCTAATCCTGTGCTGTACCTTTCCTGGGAGTGTTTGATGGGGACCGTGTACAGGTGGATTTACTCTGTATATAACCCCGTGCTGTACCTGTCCCGGGAGTGTTTAATGGGGACGGTGTAGAGGGAGCTTTACTCTGTATCTAACCCCGTGCTGTCCCTGTCCTGGGAGTGTTTGATGGGGACAGTGTAGAGGGAGCTTTACTCTGTATCTAACCCCGTGCTGTACCTGTCCTGGGAGTTTTTGATTGGGACAGTGTAGAGGGAGCTTTACTCTGTATCTAACCCCGTGCTGTCCCTGTCCTGGGAGTGTTTGATGGTGACACTGCAGATGGAGCTTTACTGTGTATCTAACCCCGTGCTGTACCTGTCCTGGGAGTGTTTGATGGGGACAGTTTAGAGGGAGCTTTACTCTGTATCTAACCCCGTGCTGTACCTGTCCTGGGAGTGTTTGATGGGGACAGTATAGATTGAGCTTAACTCTGTATCTAACCCCGTGCTGTACCTGTCCTGGGAATGTTTGATGGGGACGGTGTAGATGGAGTTTTACTCTGTATCTAACCCCATGCTGTACCTGTCCTGGGAATGTTGGATGGGGACAGTGTAGAGGGATCTTTATTCTGTATCTAACCCCGTGCTGTAAATGTCCTGGGTTTGTTTAATGGGGATAGTGTGGATGGAGCTTTACTCTGTATCATACCCCATGCTGTACCTGTCCTGGGAGTGTTTGATGGGGATGGTGTAAAGGCAGCTTTACTCTGTATCTAACCCCGTGCTGTCCCTGTCCTGGGAGTGTTTGATGGGGATGGTGTGGGTGCAGATTTACTCTGTACCAAACCCCATGCTGTACCTCTCCTGGGTGTGTTTGATATGGACAGTGTAGAGGGAACTTTACTCTGTATCTAACCCCGTGCTGTACCTGTCTTGGGAATGTTTCATGGTGACGGTGTAGAGGGAGCTTTACTCTGTATCTAACCTCGTGCTTACCTGTCCTGGGAGTGTTTGATGGGGATGGTGTGGGTGCAGATTTACTCTGTACCAAACCCCATGCTGTACCTGTCCTGGGTGTGTTTGATATGGACAGTGTAGAGGGAGCTTTACTCTGTATCTAACCCCGTGCTGTACCTGTCTTGGGAATGTTTCATGGTGACGGTGTAGAGGGAGCTTTACTCTGTATCTAACCTCGTGCTTACCTGTCCTGGGAGTGTTTGATGGGGACGGTCTAGATGAAGCTTTACTCTGTATCTAACCCCGTGCTGTACCTGTCCTGGGAGTGTTTGATGGGGACGGTGTAGTGGGAGCTTTACTCTGTATCTAACCCCGTGCTGTCCCTGTCCTGGGACCGTTTGATGGGGACGGTGTTGATGGAGTTTTACTCTGTATCTAACCCCGTGCTGTATCTGTCCTGAGAGTATTTGATGGGGACGGTGTAGATGGATCTTTACTTTGTATCTAACCCCATGCTGTACCTGTCCTGGGAGTGTTTGATGGGGAGGGTGTAGAGGGAGCTTTACTCTGTATCTCACCCCGTGCTGTACCTGTCCTGGGAGTGTTTTAATGGGGACAGTCTAGTGTGAGCTTTACTCTGTATCTAACCCCGTGCTGTACCTGTCCTGGGAGTGTTTTTTTGGGGACAGTGTAGAGGGAGCTTTACTCTGTATCTAACCCCGTGCTGTACATTTCCTTGCTGTGTTTGATGGGGAGGGTGTAGAGGGAGCTTTACTATGTATCTAACCCCGTGCTGTGCCTGTCCTGGGAGTGTTTGATGGGGACGGTGTAGAAGGAGCTTTACTCTGTATCTAACCCCGTGCTTTGCCTGTGCCGGGAGTGTTTGATGGGGACAGTGTAGAGGGAGCTTTACTCTGTATCTAACCCCGTGCTGTTCCTGTCCTGGGAGTGTTTGATGGGGACAGTGTAGTGGGAGCTTTACTCCATATCTAACCCTCTCCTGTACCTGTCCTGGCAGTGTTTGATGGGGACCGTGTAGAGGGAGCTTTACTCTGTATCTCACCCCGTGATGTACCTGTCCTGGGAGTGTTTCATGTGGACAGTGTTAATGGAGCTTTTCTCTATATCTTACCCCCTACTGTATCTGTCCTGGGAGTGTTTGATTGGGACCTTGTCGAGGGAGATTTACTCTGTATCTAACCCCGTGCTGGACCTGTCCTGGGAGTGTTTAATATTGACATTGTAGATGGAGCTTTACTCTGTATCTAACCCCGTGCTGTACCTGTCCTGGGAGTGTTTGATGGGGACGGTGTAGAGGGAGCTTTACTCTGTATCTAACCCTGTGCTGCACCTGTCCTGGGAGTGTTTGATGGGGACGGTGTTGATGGAGCTTTACTCTGTATCTAACCCCGTGCTGTACCTGTCCTGGGAGTGTTTGATGGGGACCGTGTAGAGGGAGCTTTACTCTGTATCTCACCCCGTGATGTACCTGTCCTGGGAGTGTTTCATGTCGACAGTGTTAATGGAGCTTTTCTCTATATCTTACCCCCTACTGTATCTGTCCTGGGAGTGTTTGATTGGGACCTTGTCGAGGGAGATTTACTCTGTATCTAACCCCGTGCTGTACCTGTCCTGGGAGTGTTTGATGGGGACAGTGTAGAGGGAGCTTTACTCTGTATCTAACCCTGTGCTGCACCTGTCCTGGGAGTGTTTGATGGGGACGGTGTAGAGGGAGCTTTACTCTGTATCTAACCCTGTGCTGCACCTGTCCTGGGAGTGTTTCATGGGGACGGTGTAGAGGGAGCTTTACTCTGTATCTAACCCCGAGCTGTACTTCTCCTGGGAGTGTTTGATGGTGACGGTGTAGAGGGAGCTTTACTCTGTATCTAACCCCGTGCTGTACCTGTCCTGGGTGTGTTTGATGGGGACGATGTAGAGGGAGCTTTACTCTGTATCTTACCCCGTGCTGTACCTGTCCTGTGAGTGTTTGATTGGGACGGTGTAGAGGGAGCTTTACTCTGTATCTAACCCCGTGCTGTACCTGTCCTGGGTTTGTTTGAATGGGACGGTGTAGAGGGAGCTTTACTCTGTATCTAACCCCGTGCTTTGCCTGTGCTGGGAGTGTTTGATGGGGACGGTGTAGAGGGAGCTTTACTCTGTATCTAATCCCGTGCTTTGCCTCTGCTGGGCGTGTTTGATGGGGACAGTGTCGAGGGAGTTTTACTCTGTATCTAATCCCGTGCTGTACCTTTCCTGGGAGTGTTTGATGGGGACAGTGTCGAGGGAGTTTTACTCTGTATCTAATCCTGTGCTGTTCCTTTCCTGGGAATGTTTGATGGGGACCGTGTACAGGTGGATTTACTCTGTATATAACCCCGTGCTGTACCTGTCCCGGGAGTGTTTAATGGGGACGGTGTAGAGGGAGCTTTACTCTGTATCTAACCCCGTTCTGTCCCTGTCCTGGGAGTGTTTGATGGGGACAGTGTAGAGGGAGCTTTACTCTGTATCTAACCCCGTGCTGTACCTGTCCTGGGAGTTTTTGATGGAGACAGTGTAGAGGGAGCTTTACTCTGTATCTAACCCCGTGCTGTCCCTGTCCTGGGAGTGTTTGATGGGGACACTGCAGATGGAGCTTTACTGTGTATCTAACCCCGTGCTGTACCTGTCCTGGGAGTGTTGGATGGGGACAGTTTAGAGGGAGCTTTACTCTGTATCTAACCCCGTGCTGTACCTGTCCTGGGAGTGTTTGATGGGGACAGTATAGATTGAGCTTAACTCTGTATCTAACCCCATGCTTTACCTGTCCTGGGAATGTTGGATGGGGACAGTGTAGAGGGATCTTTATTCTGTATCTAACCCCGTGCTGTAAATGTCCTGGGTTTGTTTAATGGGGATAGTGTGGATGGAGCTTTACTATGTATCTAACCCCATGCTGTACCTGTCCTGGGAGTGTTTGATGGGGACGGTGTGGAGGGAGCTTTACTGTGTATCTAACCCTGTGCTGTACCTGTCCTGGGAGTGTTTGACGGGGATGGTGTAAAGGGAGCTTTACTCTGTATCTAACCCCGTGCTGTCCCTGTCCTTGGAGTGTTTGATGGGGACGGTGTGGGTGGAGATTTACTCTGTATCATACCCCATGCTGTACCTGTCCTGGGAGTGTTTGATGGGGATGGTGTAAAGGCAGCTTTACTCTGTATCTAACCCCGTGCTGTCCCTGTCCTGGGAGTGTTTGATGGGGATGGTGTGGGTGCAGATTTACTCTGTACCAAACCCCATGCTGTACCTGTCCTGGGTGTGTTTGATATGGACAGTGTAGAGGGAGCTTTACTCTGTATCTAACCCCGTGCTGTACCTGTCTTGGGAATGTTTCATGGTGACGGTGTAGAGGGAGCTTTACTCTGTATCTAACCTCGTGCTTACCTGTCCTGGGAGTGTTTGATGGGGACGGTGTTGATGGAGCTTTACTCTGTATCTAACCCCGTGCTGTACCTGTCCTGGGAGTGTTTGATGGGGACCGTGTAGAGGGAGCTTTACTCTGTATCTCACCCCGTGATGTACCTGTCCTGGGAGTGTTTCATGTGGACAGTGTTAATGGAGCTTTTCTCTATATCTTAACCCCTACTGTATCTGTCCTGGGAGTGTTTGATTGGGACCTTGTCGAGGGAGATTTACTCTGTATCTAACCCCATGCTGTACCTGTTCTGGGAGTGTTTGATGGGGACAGTGTAGAGGGAGCTTTACTCTGTATCTAACCCTGTGCTGCACCTGTCCTGGGAGTGTTTGATGGGGACGGTGTAGAGGGAGCTTTACTCTGTATCTAACCCCGTGCTGTACCTGTCCTGGGAGTGTTTCATGGGGACGGTGTAGAGGGAGCTTTACTCTGTATCTAACCCCTAGCTGTACTTCTCCTGGGAGTGTTTGATGGTGACGGTGTAGAGGGAGCTTTACTCTGTATCTAACCCCGTGCTGTACCTGTCCTGGGTGTGTTTGATGGGGACGATGTAGAGGGAGCTTTACTCTGTATCTTACCCCGTGCTGTACCTGTCCTGTGAGTGTTTGATGGGGACGGTGTAGAGGGAGCTTTGCTCTGTATCTAACCCCGTGCTGTACCTGTCCTGGGTTTGTTTGATGGGGACGGTGTAGAGGGAGCTTTACTCTGTATCTAACCCCGTGCTTTGCCTGTGCTGGGAGTGTTTGATGGGGACGGTGTAGAGGGAGCTTTACTCTGTATCTAACCCCGTTCTGTACCTTTCTTGAGAGTGTTTAATGGGGACAGTGTAGTTGGAGCATTACTCTGTATCTAATCCCGTGCTTTGCCTCTGCTGGGCGTGTTTGATGCGGACAGTGTCGAGGGAGTTTTACTCTGTATCTAATCCCGTGCTGTACCTTTCCTGGGAGTGTTTGATGGGGACAGTGTCGAGGGAGTTTTACTCTGTATCTAATCCTGTGCTGTACCTTTCCTGGGAGTGTTTGATGGGGACCGTGTACAGGTGGATTTACTCTGTATATAACCCCGTGCTGTACCTGTCCCGGGAGTGTTTAATGGGGACGGTGTAGAGGGAGCTTTACTCTGTATCTAACCCCGTGCTGTCCCTGTCCTGGGAGTGTTTGATGGGGACAGTGTAGAGGGAGCTTTACTCTGTATCTAACCCCGTGCTGTACCTGTCCTGGGAGTTTTTGATGGAGACAGTGTAGAGGGAGCTTTACTCTGTATCTAACCCCGTGCTGTCCCTGTCCTGGGAGTGTTTGATGGGGACACTGCAGATGGAGCTTTACTGTGTATCTAACCCCGTGCTGTACCTGTCCTGGGAGTGTTTGATGGGGACAGTTTAGATGGAGCTTTACTCTGTATCTAACCCCGTGCTGTACCTGTCCTGGGAGTGTTTGATGGGGACAGTATAGATTGAGCTTAACTCTGTATCTAACCCCGTGCTGTACCTGTCCTGGGAATGTTGGATGGGGACAGTGTAGAGGGATCTTTATTCTGTATCTAACCCCGTGCTGTAAATGTCCTGGGTTTGTTTAATGGGGATAGTGTGGATGGAGCTTTACTATGTATCTAACCCCATGCTGTACCTGTCCTGGGAGTGTTTGATGGGGACGGTGTGGAGGGAGCTTTACTGTGTATCTAACCCTGTGCTGTACCTGTCCTGGGAGTGTTTGACGGTGATGGTGTAAAGGGAGCTTTACTCTGTATCTAACCCCGTGCTGTCCCTGTCCTTGGAGTGTTTGATGGGGACGGTGTAGAGGGAGCTTTGCTCTGTATCTAACCCCGTGCTGTACCTGTCTTGGGAATGTTTCATGGTAACGGTGTAGAGGGAGCTTTACTCTGTATCTAACCTCGTGCTTACCTGTCCTGGGAGTGTTTGATGGGGACGGTGTAGACGGAGCTTTACTCTGTATCTAACCCCGTGCTGTACCTGTCCTGGGAGTTTTTGATGGAGACAGTGTAGAGGGAGCTTTACTCTGTATCTAACCCCGTGCTGTCCCTGTCCTGGGAGTGTTTGATGGGGACGGTGTAGAGGGAGCTTTACTCTGTATCTAACCCCGTGCTGTCCCTGTCCTGGGAGTGTTTGATGGGGACAGTGTAGAGGGAGCTTTACTCTGTATCTAATCCTGTACTGTACCTTTCCTGGGAGTGTTTGATGGGGACCGTGTACAGGTGGATTTACTCTGTATATAACCCCGTGCTGTACCTGTCCCGGGAGTGTTTAATGGGGACGGTGTAGAGGGAGCTTTACTCTGTATCTAACCCCGTGCTGTCCCTGTCCTGGGAGTTTTTGATGGAGACAGTGTAGAGGGAGCTTTACTCTGTATCTAACCCCGTGCTGTCCCTGTCCTGGTAGTGTTTGATGGGGACACTGCAGATGGAGCTTTACTGTGTATCTAACCCCGTGCTGTACCTGTCCTGGGAGTGTTTGATGGGGACAGTATAGATTGAGCTTAACTCTGTATCTAACCCCGTGCTGTACCTGTCCTGGGAATGTTTGATGGGGACGGTGTAGATGGAGTTTTGCTCTGTATCTAACCCCATGCTGTACCTGTCCTGGGAATGTTGGATGGGGACAGTGTAGAGGGATCTTTATTCTGTATCTAACCCCGTGCTGTAAATGTCCTGGGTTTGTTTAATGGGGATAGTGTGGATGGAGCTTTACTATGTATCTAACCCCATGCTGTACCTGTCCTGGGAGTGTTTGATGGGGACGGTGTGGAGGGAGCTTTACTGTGTATCTAACTCTGTGCTGTACCTGTCCTGGGAGTGTTTGACGGGGATGGTGTAAAGGGAGCTTTACTCTGTATCTAACCCCGTGCTGTCCCTGTCCTTGGAGTGTTTGATGGGGACGGTGTGGGTGGAGATTTACTCTGTATCATACCCCATGCTGTACCTGTCCTGGGAGTGTTTGATGGGGATGGTGTAAAGGCAGCTTTACTCTGTATCTAACCCCGTGCTGTCCCTGTCCTGGGAGTGTTTGATGGGGATGGTGTGGGTGCAGATTTACTCTGTACCAAACCCCATGCTGTACCTGTCCTGGGTGTGTTTGATATGGACAGTGTAGAGGGAGCTTTACTCTGTATCTAACCCCGTGCTGTACCTGTCTTGGGAATGTTTCATGGTGACGGTGTAGAGGGAGCTTTACTCTGTATCTAACCTCGTGCTTACCTGTCCTGGGAGTGTTTGATGGGGACGGTGTAGATGAAGCTTTACTCTGTATCTAACCCCGTGCTGTACCTGTCCTGGGAGTGTTTGATGGGGACGGTGTAGTGGGAGCTTTACTCTGTATCTAACCCCGTGCTGTCCCTGTCCTGGGACCGTTTGATGGGGACAGTGTAGAGGGAGCATTACTCTGTATCTAACCCCGTGCTGTATCTGTCCTGAGAGTATTTGATGGGGACGGTGTAGATGGATCTTTACTTTGTATCTAACCCCATGCTGTACCTGTCCTGGGAGTGTTTGATTGGGAAGGTGTAGAGGGAGCTTTACTCTGTATCTCACCCCGTGCTGTACCTATCCTCGGAGTGTTTTAATGGGGACAGTCTAGTGTGAGCTTTACTCTGTATCTAACCCCGTGCTGTACCTGTCCTGGGAGTGTATTTTTGTGGACAGTGTAGATGGAGCTTTACTCTGTATCTAACCCCGTGCTGTACATTTCCTTGCAGTGTTTGATGGGGAGGGTGTAGAGGGAGCTTTACTCTGTATCTAAGCCCATGCTGTACCTGGCCAGGGAGTGTTTGATGGGAACGGTGTAGAGGGAGCTTTACTCTGTATCTAACCCCGTGCTGTACCTGTCCTGGGAGTGTTTGATGGGGACGGTGTAGAGGGAGCTTTACTCTGTTTCTAACCCCGTGCTGTAGCTGCCCGGGGGCGTGTTTGATGGGTATGTTGTAGAGGGAGCTTTACTCTGTATCTAACCCCGTGCTGTGCCTGTCCTGGGATTGTTTGATGGGGACAGTGTAGAAGGAGCTTTACTCTGTATCTAACCCCGTGCTTTGCCTGTGCCGGGAGTGTTTGATGGGGACAGTGTAGAGGGAGCTTTACTCTGTATCTAACCCCGTGCTGTACCTGTCCTGGGAGTGTTTAATATTGACATTGTGGATGGAGCTTTACTCTGTATCTAACCCCGTGCTGTACCTGTCCTGGGAGTGTTTGATGGGGACGGTGTTGATGGAGCTTTACTCTGTATCTAACCCCGTGCTGTACCTGTCCTGGGAGTGTTTGATGGGGACAGTGTAGTGGGAGCTTTACTCCATATCTAACCCTCTCCTGTACCTGTCCTGGCAGTGTTTGATGGGGACCGTGTAGAGGGAGCTTTACTCTGCATCTCACCCCGTGATGTACCTGTCCTGGGAGTGTTTCATGTGGACAGTGTTAATGGAGCTTTTCTCTATATCTTACCCCCTACTGTATCTGTCCTGGGAGTGTTTGATTGGGACCTTGTCGAGGGAGATTTACTCTGTATCTAACCCCGTGCTGTACCTGTCCTGGGAGTGTTTGATGGGGACAGTGTAGAGGGAGCTTTACTCTGTATCTAACCCTGTGCTGCACCTGTCCTGGGAGTGTTTGATGGGGACGGTGTAGAGGGAGCTTTACTCTGTATCTAATCCCGTGCTGTACCTGTCCTGGGAGTGTTTCATGGGGACGGTGTAGAGGGAGCTTTACTCTGTATCTAACCCCGAGCTGTACTTCTCCTGGGAGTGTTTGATGGTGACGGTGTAGAGGGAGCTTTACTCTGTATCTAACCCCGTGCTGTACCTGTCCTGGGAGTGTTTGATATTGACATTGTAGATGGAGCTTTACTCTGTATCTAACCCCGTGCTGTACCTGTCCTGGGAGTGTTTGATGGGGACGGTGTAGAGGGAGCTTTACTCTGTATCTAACCCCGAGCTGTACTTCTCCTGGGAGTGTTTGATGGTGACGGTGTAGAGGGAGCTTTACTCTGTATCTAACCCCGTGCTGTACCTGTCCTGGGAGTGTTTGATGGGTACGGTGTCGTGGGAGCTTTACTCCATATCTAACCCTCTCCTGTACCTGTCCTGTGAGTGTTTGATAGGGACCGTGTAGGGGGAGCTTTACTCTGTATCTAACACCGTGCTGTACCTGTCCTTGGAGTGTTTGATGGGGACGGTGTAGAGGTAGCTTTACTCTGTATCTAACCCCGTGCTCTACCTGTCCTTGGAGTGTTTGATTGGGACGGTGTAGAGGTAGCTTTACTCTGTATCTAACCCCATGCTGTACCTGGCCAGGGAGTGTTTGATGGAGAAGGTGCAGAGGGAGCTTTAATCTGTATCTAAACCCGTGCTGTACCTGTCCTGGGAGTGTTTGAAGGGGACGGTGTAGAGGGAGCTTTACTCTGTATCTAACCCCGTGCTGTAGCTACCCGGGGGAGTGTTTGATGGGTACGGTGTAGAGGGAGCTTTACTCTGTATCAATCCCCGTGCTTTTCCTGTCCTGTGAGTGTTTGATGGGACAGTGTAGATGGAGATTTACTCTGTATTTAACCCCCTACTGTATCTGTCCTCGGATTGTTTAATGGGGACAGTGTAGAGCGAGCTTTAGTCTTTATCAAACCCCGTGCTCTACCTGTCCTGGGAGTGTTTGATGGGGACAGTGTAGAGGGAGCTTTACTCTGTATCTAACCCCGTACTGTACCTGTCCTGGGATTGTTTGATGGGGACAGTGTAGAGGGAGATTTACTCTGTGTCTAACCCCGTGCTGTACCTGTCCTTGGAGAGTTGATGCGGACGGTGTAGAGGGAGCTTTACTCTGTATCTAACCCCGTGCTGTACCTGGCCAGGGAGTGTTTCATGAAGAAGGTGCTCAGGGAGCTTTACTCTGTATCTAAACCCGTGCTGTACCTGTCCTGGGAGTGTCTGATGGGGACAGTGTGAAGGGAGCTTTACTCTGTATCTAAACCCGTGCTGTACCTGTCCTGGGAGTGTTTGATGGGGACAGTGTAGAGGGAGCTTTACTCTATATCTTACCCCCTACTGTATCTGTCCTGGGAGTGTTTGATGGCGACAGTGTAGAAGGAGCTTTACTCTGCATCTAATCCTGTGCTGTACCTGTCCTGGGAGTGTTTGATGGGGACATTGTAGGTGGAGTTTTACTCTGTATCTAATCCTGTGCTGTACCTTTCCTGGGAGTGTTTGATGGGGACTGTGTAGAGGGAGATTTACTCCGTATTTAACCCCCTACTGTATCTGTCCTGGTAGTGTTTGATGGGGACAGTGTAGAGGGAGATTTACTCTGTATCTCATCCTGTGCTGTACCTTTCCTGGGAGTGTTTGATGGGGACTGTGTAGAGGGAGCTTTACTCTATATCTTACCCCCTACTGTATCTGTCCTGGGAGTGTTTGATGGCGACAGTGTAGAAGGAGCTTTACTCTGTATCTAACCCCGTGCTGTACCTGTCCTGGCAGTGTTTGATGGGGACATTGTAGGTGGAGCTTTACTCTGTATCTAAACCCGTGCTGTACCTGTCCTGGGAGTGTTTGATGGGGACAGTGTAGAGGGAGCTTTACTCTGTATCTAAACCCGTGCTGTACCTGTCCTGGGAGTGTTTGATGGGTATTGTGTAAAGGGAGTTTTACTCTGTATCTAATCCTGTGCTGTACCTTTCCTGGGAGTGTTTGATGGGGACTGTGTAGAGGGAGATTTACTCCGTATTTAACCCCCTACTGTATCTGTCCTGGTAGTGTTTGATGGGGACAGTGTAGAGGGAGATTTACTCTGTATCTCATCCTGTGCTGTACCTTTCCTGGGAGTGTTTGATGGGGACTGTGTAGAGGGAGCTTTACTCTGTATCTAACCCCGTGCTGTACCTGTCCTGGGAGTGTTTGATGGGGACGGTGTTGTGGGAGCTTTACTCTGTATCTAACCCCGTGCTGTATCTGTCCTGAGAATATTTGATGGGGACGGTGTAGATGGATCTTTACTCTGTATCTAACCCCGTGCTGTACCTGTCCTGCGAGTGTTTGATGGGGACAGTGCAGAGGGAGCTTTACTCCGTATCTAACCCGGTGCTGTACCTGTCCTGGGAGTGTTTAATCGGGACAGTGCAGAGGGACCTTTACTCTGTATCTATCCTAGTGCTGTACTTGTCCTGGGATTGTTTGATAGGGACAGTGTAGAGGGAGCTTTACTCTGTATCTAACCCCGTGCTATACCTGTCCTGGGAGTGTTTGATGGGTCATTCTGGAGGGAGCTTTACTCTGTATCTAACCCCGTGCTGTACCTGTCCTGGGAGTGTTTGATATTGACATTGTAGATGGAGCTTTACTCTGTATCTAACCCCGTGCTGTACCTGTCCTGGGAGTGTTTGATGGGGACGGTGTAGAGGGAGCTTTACTCTGTATCTAACCCCGAGCTGTACTTCTCCTGGGAGTGTTTGATGGTGACGGTGTAGAGGGAGCTTTACTCTGTATCTAACCCCGTGCTGTTCCTGTCCTGGGAGTGTTTGATGGGTACGGTGTCGTGGGAGCTTTACTCCATATCTAACCCTCTCCTGTACCTGTCCTGTGAGTGTTTGATAGGGACCGTGTAGGGGGAGCTTTACTCTGTATCTAACACCGTGCTGTACCTGTCCTTGGAGTGTTTGATGGGGACGGTGTAGAGGTAGCTTTACTCTGTATCTAACCCCGTGCTGTACCTGTCCTGGGAGTGTTTGATTGGGACGGTGTAGAGGTAGCTTTAATCTGTATCTAACCCCATGCTGTACCTGGCCAGGGAGTGTTTGATGGAGAAGGTGCAGAGGGAGCTTTAATCTGTATCTAAACCCGTGCTGTACCTGTCCTGGGAGTGTTTGAAGGGGACGGTGTAGAGGGAGCTTTACTCTGTATCTAACCCCGTGCTGTAGCTACCCGGGGGAGTGTTTGATGGGGACGGTGTAGAGGGAGCTTTACTCTGTATCTAACCCCGTGCTGTACCTGTCCTGTGAGTGTTTGATGGGACAGTGTAGATGGAGATTTACTCTGTATTTAACCCCCTACTGTGTCTGTCCTGGGATTGTTTCATGGGGACAGTGTAGAGGGTGCTTTACTCTGTGTCTAACCCCGTGCTGTACCTGTCCTTGGAGAGTTGATGCGCACGGTGTAGAGGGAGCTTTACTCTGTATCTAACCCCGTGCTGTACCTGTCCTGGGAGTGTATTTTTGGGGACAGTGTAGATGGAGCTTTACTCTGTATCTAACCCCGTGCTGTACATTTCCTTGCAGTGTTTGATGGGGAGGGTGTAGAGGGAGCTTTACTCTGTATCTAAGCCCATGCTGTACCTGGCCAGGGAGTGTTTGATGGGAACGGTGTAGAGGGAGCTTTACTCTGTATCTAACCCCGTGCTGTACCTGTCCTGGGAGTGTTTGATGGGGACGGTGTAGAGGGAGCTTTACTCTGTTTCTAACCCCGTGCTGTAGCTGCCCGGGGGCGTGTTTGATGGGTATGTTGTAGAGGGAGCTTTACTCTGTATCTAACCCCGTGCTGTGCCTGTCCTGGGATTGTTTGATGGGGACAGTGTAGAAGGAGCTTTACTCTGTATCTAACCCCGTGCTTTGCCTGTGCCGGGAGTGTTTGATGGGGACAGTGTAGAGGGAGCTTTACTCTGTATCTAACCCCGTGCTGTACCTGTCCTGGGAGTGTTTAATATTGACATTGTGGATGGAGCTTTACTCTGTATCTAACCCCGTGCTGTACCTGTCCTGGGAGTGTTTGATGGGGACGGTGTTGATGGAGCTTTACTCTGTATCTAACCCCGTGCTGTACCTGTCCTGGGAGTGTTTGATGGGGACAGTGTAGTGGGAGCTTTACTCCATATCTAACCCTCTCCTGTACCTGTCCTGGCAGTGTTTGATGGGGACCGTGTAGAGGGAGCTTTACTCTGCATCTCACCCCGTGATGTACCTGTCCTGGGAGTGTTTCATGTGGACAGTGTTAATGGAGCTTTTCTCTATATCTTACCCCCTACTGTATCTGTCCTGGGAGTGTTTGATTGGGACCTTGTCGAGGGAGATTTACTCTGTATCTAACCCCGTGCTGTACCTGTCCTGGGAGTGTTTGATGGGGACAGTGTAGAGGGAGCTTTACTCTGTATCTAACCCTGTGCTGCACCTGTCCTGGGAGTGTTTGATGGGGACGGTGTAGAGGGAGCTTTACTCTGTATCTAATCCCGTGCTGTACCTGTCCTGGGAGTGTTTCATGGGGACGGTGTAGAGGGAGCTTTACTCTGTATCTAACCCCGAGCTGTACTTCTCCTGGGAGTGTTTGATGGTGACGGTGTAGAGGGAGCTTTACTCTGTATCTAACCCCGTGCTGTACCTGTCCTGGGAGTGTTTGATATTGACATTGTAGATGGAGCTTTACTCTGTATCTAACCCCGTGCTGTACCTGTCCTGGGAGTGTTTGATGGGGACGGTGTAGAGGGAGCTTTACTCTGTATCTAACCCCGAGCTGTACTTCTCCTGGGAGTGTTTGATGGTGACGGTGTAGAGGGAGCTTTACTCTGTATCTAACCCCGTGCTGTACCTGTCCTGGGAGTGTTTGATGGGTACGGTGTCGTGGGAGCTTTACTCCATATCTAACCCTCTCCTGTACCTGTCCTGTGAGTGTTTGATAGGGACCGTGTAGGGGGAGCTTTACTCTGTATCTAACACCGTGCTGTACCTGTCCTTGGAGTGTTTGATGGGGACGGTGTAGAGGTAGCTTTACTCTGTATCTAACCCCGTGCTCTACCTGTCCTGGGAGTGTTTGATTGGGACGGTGTAGAGGTAGCTTTACTCTGTATCTAACCCCATGCTGTACCTGGCCAGGGAGTGTTTGATGGAGAAGGTGCAGAGGGAGCTTTAATCTGTATCTAAACCCGTGCTGTACCTGTCCTGGGAGTGTTTGAAGGGGACGGTGTAGAGGGAGCTTTACTCTGTATCTAACCCCGTGCTGTAGCTACCCGGGGGAGTGTTTGATGGGTACGGTGTAGAGGGAGCTTTACTCTGTATCAATCCCCGTGCTTTTCCTGTCCTGTGAGTGTTTGATGGGACAGTGTAGATGGAGATTTACTCTGTATTTAACCCCCTACTGTATCTGTCCTCGGATTGTTTAATGGGGACAGTGTAGAGCGAGCTTTAGTCTTTATCAAACCCCGTGCTCTACCTGTCCTGGGAGTGTTTGATGGGGACAGTGTAGAGGGAGCTTTACTCTGTATCTAACCCCGTACTGTACCTGTCCTGGGATTGTTTGATGGGGACAGTGTAGAGGGAGATTTACTCTGTGTCTAACCCCGTGCTGTACCTGTCCTTGGAGAGTTGATGCGGACGGTGTAGAGGGAGCTTTACTCTGTATCTAACCCCGTGCTGTACCTGGCCAGGGAGTGTTTCATGAAGAAGGTGCTCAGGGAGCTTTACTCTGTATCTAAACCCGTGCTGTACCTGTCCTGGGAGTGTCTGATGGGGACAGTGTGAAGGGAGCTTTACTCTGTATCTAAACCCGTGCTGTACCTGTCCTGGGAGTGTTTGATGGGGACAGTGTAGAGGGAGCTTTACTCTATATCTTACCCCCTACTGTATCTGTCCTGGGAGTGTTTGATGGCGACAGTGTAGAAGGAGCTTTACTCTGCATCTAATCCTGTGCTGTACCTGTCCTGGGAGTGTTTGATGGGGACATTGTAGGTGGAGTTTTACTCTGTATCTAATCCTGTGCTGTACCTTTCCTGGGAGTGTTTGATGGGGACTGTGTAGAGGGAGATTTACTCCGTATTTAACCCCCTACTGTATCTGTCCTGGTAGTGTTTGATGGGGACAGTGTAGAGGGAGATTTACTCTGTATCTCATCCTGTGCTGTACCTTTCCTGGGAGTGTTTGATGGGGACTGTGTAGAGGGAGCTTTACTCTATATCTTACCCCCTACTGTATCTGTCCTGGGAGTGTTTGATGGCGACAGTGTAGAAGGAGCTTTACTCTGTATCTAACCCCGTGCTGTACCTGTCCTGGCAGTGTTTGATGGGGACATTGTAGGTGGAGCTTTACTCTGTATCTAAACCCGTGCTGTACCTGTCCTGGGAGTGTTTGATGGGGACAGTGTAGAGGGAGCTTTACTCTGTATCTAAACCCGTGCTGTACCTGTCCTGGGAGTGTTTGATGGGTATTGTGTAAAGGGAGTTTTACTCTGTATCTAATCCTGTGCTGTACCTTTCCTGGGAGTGTTTGATGGGGACTGTGTAGAGGGAGATTTACTCCGTATTTAACCCCCTACTGTATCTGTCCTGGTAGTGTTTGATGGGGACAGTGTAGAGGGAGATTTACTCTGTATCTCATCCTGTGCTGTACCTTTCCTGGGAGTGTTTGATGGGGACTGTGTAGAGGGAGCTTTACTCTGTATCTAACCCCGTGCTGTACCTGTCCTGGGAGTGTTTGATGGGGACGGTGTTGTGGGAGCTTTACTCTGTATCTAACCCCGTGCTGTATCTGTCCTGAGAATATTTGATGGGGACGGTGTAGATGGATCTTTACTCTGTATCTAACCCCGTGCTGTACCTGTCCTGCGAGTGTTTGATGGGGACAGTGCAGAGGGAGCTTTACTCCGTATCTAACCCGGTGCTGTACCTGTCCTGGGAGTGTTTAATCGGGACAGTGCAGAGGGACCTTTACTCTGTATCTATCCTAGTGCTGTACTTGTCCTGGGATTGTTTGATAGGGACAGTGTAGAGGGAGCTTTACTCTGTATCTAACCCCGTGCTATACCTGTCCTGGGAGTGTTTGATGGGTCATTCTGGAGGGAGCTTTACTCTGTATCTAACCCCGTGCTGTACCTGTCCTGGGAGTGTTTGATATTGACATTGTAGATGGAGCTTTACTCTGTATCTAACCCCGTGCTGTACCTGTCCTGGGAGTGTTTGATGGGGACGGTGTAGAGGGAGCTTTACTCTGTATCTAACCCCGAGCTGTACTTCTCCTGGGAGTGTTTGATGGTGACGGTGTAGAGGGAGCTTTACTCTGTATCTAACCCCGTGCTGTTCCTGTCCTGGGAGTGTTTGATGGGTACGGTGTCGTGGGAGCTTTACTCCATATCTAACCCTCTCCTGTACCTGTCCTGTGAGTGTTTGATAGGGACCGTGTAGGGGGAGCTTTACTCTGTATCTAACACCGTGCTGTACCTGTCCTTGGAGTGTTTGATGGGGACGGTGTAGAGGTAGCTTTACTCTGTATCTAACCCCGTGCTGTACCTGTCCTGGGAGTGTTTGATTGGGACGGTGTAGAGGTAGCTTTAATCTGTATCTAACCCCATGCTGTACCTGGCCAGGGAGTGTTTGATGGAGAAGGTGCAGAGGGAGCTTTAATCTGTATCTAAACCCGTGCTGTACCTGTCCTGGGAGTGTTTGAAGGGGACGGTGTAGAGGGAGCTTTACTCTGTATCTAACCCCGTGCTGTAGCTACCCGGGGGAGTGTTTGATGGGGACGGTGTAGAGGGAGCTTTACTCTGTATCTAACCCCGTGCTGTACCTGTCCTGTGAGTGTTTGATGGGACAGTGTAGATGGAGATTTACTCTGTATTTAACCCCCTACTGTGTCTGTCCTGGGATTGTTTCATGGGGACAGTGTAGAGGGTGCTTTACTCTGTATCTAACCCCATGCTGTACCTGTCCTGGGATTGTTTGTTGGGGAAGTTGCAGAGGGAGCTTTACTCTGTATCTAACCCCGTGCTGTACCTGTCCTGGGAGTGTTTGATGGGGACAGTGTAGAGGGAGATTTACTCTGTATCTAACCCCGTGCTGTACCTGTCCTGGGAGTGTATGATGGGGACAGTCTAGTAGGAGCTTTACTCTGTAACTTACTCCGTGCTGTCCCTGTCCTTGGAGTGTTTGATGGGGACAGTGTAGATGGAGATTTACTCTGTATATATTCAGTGCTGTACCTGTCCTGCGAGTGTTTGATGGGGACAGTGTAGAGGGAGCTTTACTCTGTATCTAACCCTGTGCTGTACCTGTCCTGGGAGTGTTTGATGGGGACGGTGTAGAGGCAGCTTTACTCTGTATCTAACCCCATGCTGTACCTGTCCTGGGAGTGTTTGATGGGGACGGTGTAGTGGGAGCTTTACTCTGTATCTAACCTCTTGCTTTCCTATCCTGGGAGTGTTTGATGGTGACGGTGTAGAGGGAGCTTTACTCTGTATCTATCCTCTTGCTTTCCTGTCCTGGGAGTGTTTGATGGGGACAGTGTAGATGGAGCTTTACTCTGTATCCAAACCCGTGCTGTACCTGTCCTGGGAGTGTTTGATGGGGACAGTGTAGAGTGAGCTTTACTCTGTACCTAACCCCGTGCTGTACCTGTCCTGGGAGTGCTTGATGGGGACAGTGTAGTGTGGAGCTTTACCCTCTATCTAACCCCGTGCTATACCTGCCCTTGGAGTGTTTGATCGGGACAGTGTAGAGGGAGCTTTACTCTGTATCCAAACCCCGTGCTGTACCTGTCCTGGGATTGTTTGATGGGGACGGTGTAGAGGGAGATTTTCTCTGCACCTTACCCCGTGCTGTCCCTGTCCTGGCAGAGTTTGACGAGGATAATGTAGAGGGAGCTTTACTCTGTATCTAACCCCGTGCTGTATCTGTCCTGGGAGTGTTTGATGGCGAAGGTGTAGAGGGAGCTTTACTCTGTATCTAACCCCGTGCTGTACCTGTCCTGGGAGTGTTTGATGGGGACGGTGTAGAAGGAGCTTTACTCTGTATCATACCCCGTGCTTTGCCTGTGCCGGGAGTGTTTGATTTGGTCAGTGTAGAGGGAGCTTTACTCCGTATCTAACCCCGTGCTGTACCTGTCCTGGGAGTGTTTGATGGGGACAGTGTAGAGGGAGCTTTACTCTGTATCTAAAACCGTGCTGTGCCTGTCCTGGGAGTGTTTGATGAGGACAGTGTAGAGGGAGCTTTACTCTTTATCTAACCCCGTGCTGTACCTGTCCTAGGAGTGTTTGATGGGGATAGTGTAGAGGGAGCTTTACTCTGTATCTAACCCCGTGCTGTACATGTCCTGGGAGTGTTTGATGGGGACGGTGTAGACGGAGCTTTACTCTGTATCTAACCCCGTGCTGTACCTGTCCTGGGAGTGTTAGATGGGGACAGTGTAGTGTGAGCTTTACTCTGTATCTAACCCCGTGCTGTCCCTATCCTGGGACCGTTTGATGGGGACAGTGTAGAGGGGGCTTTACTCTGTATCTAATCCTGTGCTGTACCTTTCCTGGGAGCGTTTGATGGGGACAGTATAGAGGGAGCTTTACTCTGTTTGTAACCCCGTGCTGTACCTGTCCTGGGAGTGTTTGATGGGGAGGGTGTAGAGGGAGCTTTACTCTGTATCTCACCCCGTGCTGTACCTGTCCTGGGAGTGTTTGATGGGGTCAGTGTAGAGGGAGCTTTACTCTGTATCTAACCCTGTGCTTTACCTGTACTGGGAGTGTTTGATGGGGACAGTGTAGATGGAGCTTTACTCTGTATCTAACCCCGTGCTATGACTGTCCTGGGAGTGTTTGATGGGGACATTCTGGAGGGAGCTTTACTCTGTATCTAACCTTGTGCTGTACCATTCCTGGGAATGTTTGATGGGACAGTGTAGAGGGAACTTTACTCTGTGTCTACCCCGTGCTGTACCTGTCCTGGGAGTGTTTGATGGGGACGGTGTAGAGGGAGCTTTACTCTGTATCTAACCCCGTGCTGTACCTGTCCTGGGAGTGTTTGATGGGGACAGTGTAGAGGGAGCTTTTCTCTGTATCTAAACCCGTCCTGTACCTGTCCTGGGAGTGTTTGATGGGACGGTGTAGAGGCAGCTTTACTCTGTATCTAACCCCGTGCTGTACCTGTCCTGGGAGTGTTCGATGGGGACAGTGTAGAGGGAGCTTTACTCTGTAACTAACCCCGTGCTTTACTTGTCCTGGGATTGTTTGATGGGGGCGGTGTAGATGCAGCTTTGCTCTGTATCTAACCCCGTGCTGTACCTGTCCTGGGAGTGTTAGATTGGGAAAGTGTAGAGGGAGCTTTACTCTGTATCTAACCCCGTGCTGTCCCTGTCCTTGGAGTGTTTGATGGGGACGGTGTGGGTGGAGATTTACTCTGTATCATACCCCATGCTGTCCCTGTCCTGGGAGTGTCTGATGGGGATGGTGTGAAGGCAGCTTTACTCTGTATCTAACCCCGTGCTGTCCCTGTCCTGGGAGTGTTTGATGGGGATGGTGTGGGTGCAGATTTACTCTGTACCAAACCCCATGCTGTACCTGTCCTGGGTGTGTTTGATATGGACAGTGTAGAGGGAGCTTTACTCTGTATCTAACCCCGTGCTGTACCTGTCTTGGGAATGTTTCATGGTGACGGTGTAGAGGGAGCTTTACTCTGTATCTAACCTCGTGCTTACCTGTCCTGGGAGTGTTTGATGGGGACGGTGTAGATGAAGCTTTACTCTGTATCTAACCCCGTGCTGTACCTGTCCTGGGAGTGTTTGATGGGGACGGTGTAGTGGGAGCTTTACTCTGTATCTAACCCCGTGCTGTCCCTGTCCTGGGACCGTTTGATGGGGACAGTGTAGAGGGAGCTTTTCTCTGTATCTAACCCCGTGCTGTACATTTCCTTGCAGTGTTTGATGGGGAGGGTGTAGAGGGAGCTTTACTCTGTATCTAACCCCGTGCTGTACCTGTCCTGGGAGTGTTTGATGGGGACGGTGTTGATGGAGCTTTACTCTGTATCTAACCCCGTGCTGTACCTGTCCTGGGAGTGTTTGATGGGGACGGTGTAGATGGAGATTTACTCTGTATATATTCAGTGCTGTACCTGTCCTGGGAGTGTTTGATGGGGACGGTGTAGAGGGATCTTTACTCTGTATCAAACTTGGTGCTGTACCTGTCCTGGGAGTGTTTGATGGGGACGGTGTAGAGGGAGCTTTACTCTGTATCTAACCCCGTGCTGTACCTGTCCAGGGAGTGTTTGATGGTGACGGTGTAGAGGGAGCTTTACTCTGTATCTAACCCCGTGCTGTCCCTGTCCTGGCAGAGTTTGACGAGGATAATGTAGAGGGAGCTTTACTCTGTATCTAACCGCGTGCTGTCCCTGTCCTGGGAGTGTTTGATGGGGACAGTGTAGAGTGAGATTTACTTTGTATCTAACCCCGTGCTGTATCTGTCCTGGGACTGTTTGATGGGGACAGTGTAGAGGGAGCTTTACTCTGTATCTAACCCCGTGCTGTACCTGTCCTGGGAATGTTTGATGGGGACGGTGTAGAGGGAGCTTTACTCTGTATCATACCCCGTGCTGTACCTGTCCTGGGAGTGTTTGATGGGGACAGTGTAGATGGAGCTTTGCTCTGTATCTAACCCTGTGCTGTACCTGTCCAGGGAGTGTTTGATGGGGAAAGTGTAGAGGGAGCTTTACTGTGTATCTAACCCCATTCTGTACCTGTCCTGGGAGTGTTTGATGGGGACGGTGTAGAGGGAGCTTGACTCTGTTTCTAACCTTGTGCTGTACCTGTCCTGGGAGAGTTTGATGGGTACAGTGTAGAGGGAGCTTTACTCTGTATCTAACACCGTGCTAGACCTGTCCTGGGTGTTTTGGATGGGATCAGTGTAGAGGGAGCTTTACTCTGTATCTAACCCCGTGCTGTCCCTGTCCTGGCAGAGTTTGACGGGGACATTGTAGAGGGACCTTTACTCTGTATCTAACCCCGTGCTGTACCTGTCCTGGGAGTGTTTGATGGGGACAGTGTAGAGCGAGATTTACTCTGTATCTAACCATGTGCTGTACCTGTCCTGGGAGTGTTTGATGGGGAAGTTGTAGAGGGAGCTTTACTCTGTATCTAACCCCATGCTGTACCTGTCCTGGGATTGTTTGTTGGGGAAGTTGCAGAGGGAGCTTTACTCTGTATCTAACCCCGTGCTGTACCTGTCCTGGGAGTGTTTGATGGGGACAGTGTAGAGGGAGATTTACTCTGTATCTAACCCCGTGCTGTACCTGTCCTGGGAGTGTATGATGGGGACAGTCTAGTAGGAGCTTTACTCTGTAACTTACTCCGTGCTGTCCCTGTCCTTGGAGTGTTTGATGGGGACAATGTAGATGGACCTTTACTCTGTATTTAACCCCGTGCTGTCCCTGTCCTGGGAGTGTTTGATGGGGACGGTGTAGATGGAGATTTACTCTGTATATATTCAGTGCTGTACCTGTCCTGCGAGTGTTTGATGGGGACAGTGTAGAGGGAGCTTTACTCTGTATCTAACCCTGTGCTGTACCTGTCCTGGGAGTGTTTGATGGGGACGGTGTAGAGGGAGCTTTACTCTGTATCTAACCCCATGCTGTACCTGTCCTGGGAGTGTTTGATGGGGACGGTGTAGAGGGAGCTTTACTCTGTATCTAACCTCTTGCTTTCCTGTCCTGGGAGTGTTTGATGGTAACGGTGTAGAGGGAGCTTTACTCTGTATCTAACCTCTTGCTTTCCTGTCCTGGGAGTGTTTGATGGGGACAGTGTAGAGGGAGCTTTACTCTGTATCTAAAACCGTGCTGTACCTGTCCTGGGAGTGTTTGATGGGGACAGTGTAGAGGGAGCTTTACTCTTTATCTAACCCCGTGCTGTACCTGTCCTAGGAGTGTTTGATGGGGATAGTGTAGAGGGAGCTTTACTCTGTATCTAACCCCGTGCTGTACATGTCCTGGGAGTCATTGATGGGGACGGTGTAGTGGGAGCTTTACTCTCTACTAACCAAGTGCTGTACCTGTCCTGGGAGTGTTAGATGGGGACAGTGTAGTGTGAGCTTTACTCTGTATCTAACCCCGTGCTGTCCCTATCCTGGGACCGTTTGATGGGGACAGTGTAGAGGGGGCTTTACTCTGTATCTAATCCTGTGCTGTACCTTTCCTGGGAGCGTTTGATGGGGACAGTATAGAGGGAGCTTTACTCTGTTTGTAACCCCGTGCTGCACCTGTCCTGGGAGTGTTTGATGGGGACGGTGTAGAGGGAGCTTTACTCTGTATCTAACCTTGTGCTGTACCATTCCTGGGAATGTTTGATGGGACAGTGTAGAGGGAACTTTACTCTGTGTCTATCCCGTGCTGTACCTGTCCTGGGAGTGTTTGATGGGGACGGTGTAGAGGGAGCTTTACTCTGTATCTAACCCCGTGCTTTACCTGTCCTGGGAGTGTTTGATGGGGACAGTGTAGAGGGAGCTTTTCTCTGTATCTAAACCCGTCCTGTACCTGTCCTGGGAGTGTTTGATCGGGACAGCGTAGAGGGAGCTTTACTCTGTATCTAACCCCGTACTGTCCCAGTCCTGGGAGTGTTTGACGAGGATAATGTAGAGGGAGCTTTACTCTGTATCTAACACCGTGCTGTACCTGTCCTGGGAGTGTTTGATGGGACGGTGTAGAGGCAGCTTTACTCTGTATCTAACCCCGTGCTGTACCTGTCCTAGGGGTGTTTGATGGGGACGGTGTAGAGGGAGATTTACTCTGTATCTAACCCCGGGCTGTACCTGTCCTGGGAGTGTTAGATTGGGAAAGTGCAGAGGGAGCTTTACTCTGTATCTCACCCCTTGCTGTCCCTGTCCGGGGACCGCTTGATGGAGACAGTGTAGAGGGAGCTTTAATCTGTATCTAACCTCGTGCTGCACCTGTCCTGGGAGTGTTTGATGGGGACGGTGTAGAGGGAGCTTTACTCTGTATCTAACCCTGTGCTGTACCTGTCCTGGGAGAGTTTGATGGGGACAGTGTAGAGGGAGCTTTGCTCTGTATCTAACACCGTGCTAGACCTGTCCTGGGAGTTTTGGATGGGGACAGTGTAGAGGGAGCTTTACTGTGTATCTAACCCCATTCTGTACCTGTCCTGGGAGTGTTTGATGGGGACAGTGTAGAGGGAGCTTTACTCTGTATCTAACCCCGTGCTGTCCCTGTCCTGGCAGAGTTTGACGGGGACAATGTAGAGGGACCTTTACTCTGTATCTAACACCGTGCTGTACCTGTCCTGGGACCGCTTGATGGAGACAGTGTAGAGGGAGCTTTAATCTGTATCTAACCTCGTGCTGCACCTGTCCTGGGAGTGTTTGATGGGGACGGCGTAGAGGGAGCTTTACTCTGTATCTAACCCTGTGCTGTACCTGTCCTGGGAGAGTTTGATGGGGACAGTGTAGAGGGAGCTTTACTCTGTACCTAACCCCGTGCTGTCCCTGTCCTGGCAGAGTTTGACGGGGACAATGTAGAGGGACCTTTACTCTGTATCTAACACCGTGCTGTACCTGTCCTGGGAGTGTTTGATGGGGACAGTGTAGAGCGAGATTTACTCTGTATCTAACCACGTGCTGTACCTGTCCTGGGAGTGTTTGATGGGGACGGTGTAGAGGGAGCTTTACTCTGTATCTAACCCCGTGCTGTACCTGTCCTGGGAGTGTTTTTTTGGGGAAGTTGTAGAGGGAGCTTTACTCTGTATCTAACCTCGTGCTGCACCTGTCCTGGGAGTGTTTGATGGGGACGGTGTAGAGGGAGCTTTACTCTGTATCTAACCCCGTGCTGTACCTGTCTTGGGAATGTTTGATGGGTACGGTGTAGAGGGAGCTTTACTCTGTATCTAACCCCGTGCTGTACCTGTCTTGGGATTGTTTGTTGGGGAAGTTGTAGAGGGAGCTTTACTCTGTTTCTAACCCCGTGCTGTATCTGTCCTGGGAGTGTTTGATGGGGACAGTGTAGAGGGAGATTTACTCTGTATCTAGCCCCGTGCTGTACCTGTCCTGGCTGTGTATGATGGGGACAGTCTAGTAGGAGCTTTATTCTGTAACTTACTCCGTGCTGTCCCTGTCCTTGGAGTGTTTGATGGGGACAATGTAGATGGACCTTTACTCTGTATTTAACCCCGTGCTGTCCCTGTCCTGGGAGTGTTTGATGGGTACAGTGTAGAAGGAGCTTTACCCTCTATCTAACCCCGTGCTGAACCTGTCCTGGGAGTGTTTGATGGGGACGGTGTAGATGGAGATTTACTCTGTATATATTCAGTGCTGTACCTGTCCTGCGAGTGTTTGATGGGGACAGTGTAGAGGGAGCTTTAATCTGTATCTAACCCCGTGCTGTACCTGTCCTGGGAGTGTTTGATGGGGACGGTGTAGAGGGAGCTTGACTCTGTTTCTAACCCTGTGCTGTACCTGTCCTGGGAGAGTTTGATGGGTACAGTGTAGAGGGAGCTTTACTCTGTATCTAACACCGTGCTAGACCTGTCCTGGGTGTTTTGGAATGGGACAGTGTAGAGGGAGCTTTACTCTGTATCTAACCCCGTGCTGTCCCTGTCCTGGCAGAGTTTGACGGGCACATTGTAGAGGGACCTTTACTCTGTATCTAACCCCGTGCTGTACCTGTCCTGGGAGTGTTTGATGGGGACAGTGTAGAGCGAGATTTACTCTGTATCTAACCCCGTGCTGTACCTGTCCTGAGAGTGTTTGATGGGGACAGTGTAGAGGGAGCTTTACTCTGTATCTAACCATGTGCTGTACCTGTCCTAGGAGTGTTTGATGGGGAAGTTGTAGAGGGAGCTTTACTCTGTATCTAACCCCGTGCTGTACCTGTCTTGGGAGTGTTTGATGGGTACGGTGTAGAGGGAGCTTTACTCTGTATCTAACTCCGTGCTTTACCTGTCCTGGGAGTGTTTGATGTGGACAGTGTAGAGGGAGCTTTACTCTGTATCTAACCCCATGCTGTACCTGTCCTGGGATTGTTTGTTGGGGAAGTTGCAGAGGGAGCTTTACTCTGTATCTAACCCCGTGCTGTACCTGTCCTGGGAGTGTTTGATGGGGACAGTGTAGAGGGAGATTTACTCTGTATCTAACCCCGTGCTGTACCTGTCCTGGGAGTGTATGATGGGGACAGTCTAGTAGGAGCTTTACTCTGTAACTTACTCCGTGCTTTCCCTGTCCTTGGAGTGTTTGATGGGGACAGTGTAGATGGAGATTTACTCTGTATATATTCAGTGCTGTACCTGTCCTGCGAGTGTTTGATGGGGACAGTGTAGAGGGAGCTTTACTCTGTATCTAACCCTGTGCTGTACCTGTCCTGGGAGTGTTTGATGGGGACGGTGTAGAGGGAGCTTTACTCTGTATCTAACCCCATGCTGTACCTGTCCTGGGAGTGTTTGATGGGTACGGTGTAGAGGGAGCTTTACTCTGTATCTAACTCCGTGCTTTACCTGTCCTGGGAGTGTTTGATGTGGACAGTGTAGAGGGAGCTTTACTCTGTATCTAACCCCATGCTGTACCTGTCCTGGGATTGTTTGTTGGGGAAGTTGCAGAGGGAGCTTTACTCTGTATCTAACCCCGTGCTGTACCTGTCCTGGGAGTGTTTGATGGGGACAGTGTAGAGGGAGATTTACTCTGTATCTAACCCCGTGCTGTACCTGTCCTGGGAGTGTATGATGGGGACAGTCTAGTAGGAGCTTTACTCTGTAACTTACTCCGTGCTGTCCCTGTCCTTGGAGTGTTTGATGGGGACAGTGTAGATGGAGATTTACTCTGTATATATTCAGTGCTGTACCTGTCCTGCGAGTGTTTGATGGGGACAGTGTAGAGGGAGCTTTACTCTGTATCTAACCCTGTGCTGTACCTGTCCTGGGAGTGTTTGATGGGGACGGTGTAGAGGCAGCTTTACTCTGTATCTAACCCCATGCTGTACCTGTCCTGGGAGTGTTTGATGGGGACGGTGTAGTGGGAGCTTTACTCTGTATCTAACCTCTTGCTTTCCTATCCTGGGAGTGTTTGATGGTGACGGTGTAGAGGGAGCTTTACTCTGTATCTATCCTCTTGCTTTCCGGTCCTGGGAGTGTTTGATGGGGACAGTGTAGATGGAGCTTTACTCTGTATCCAAACCCGTGCTGTACCTGTCCTGGGAGTGTTTGATGGGGACAGTGTAGAGTGAGCTTTACTCTGTACCTAACCCCGTGCTGTACCTGTCCTGGGAGTGCTTGATGGGGACAGTGTAGTGTGGAGCTTTACCCTCTATCTAACCCCGTGCTATACCTGCCCTTGGAGTGTTTGATCGGGACAGTGTAGAGGGAGCTTTACTCTGTATCCAAACCCCGTGCTGTACCTGTCCTGGGATTGTTTGATGGGGACGGTGTAGAGGGAGATTTTCTCTGTACCTTACCCCGTGCTGTCCCTGTCCTGGCAGAGTTTGACGAGGATAATGTAGAGGGAGCTTTACTCTGTATCTAACCCCGTGCTGTATCTGTCCTGGGAGTGTTTGATGGCGAAGGTGTAGAGGGAGCTTTACTCTGTATCTAACCCCGTGCTGTACCTGTCCTGGGAGTGTTTGATGGGGACGGTGTAGAAGGAGCTTTACTCTGTATCATACCCCGTGCTTTGCCTGTGCCGGGAGTGTTTGATTTGGTCAGTGTAGAGGGAGCTTTACTCCGTATCTAACCCCGTGCTGTACCTGTCCTGGGAGTGTTTGATGGGGACAGTGTAGAGGGAGCTTTACTCTGTATCTAAAACCGTGCTGTGCCTGTCCTGGGAGTGTTTGATGAGGACAGTGTAGAGGGAGCTTTACTCTTTATCTAACCCCGTGCTGTACCTGTCCTAGGAGTGTTTGATGGGGATAGTGTAGAGGGAGCTTTACTCTGTATCTAACCCCGTGCTGTACATGTCCTGGGAGTGTTTGATGGGGACGGTGTAGACGGAGCTTTACTCTGTATCTAACCCCGTGCTGTACCTGTCCTGGGAGTGTTTGATGGGGGACGGTGTAGAGGGAGCTTTACTCTGTATCTAACCCCGTGCTGTCCCTATCCTGGGACCGTTTGATGGGGACAGTGTAGAGGGGGCTTTACTCTGTATCTAATCCTGTGCTGTACCTTTCCTGGGAGCGTTTGATGGGGACAGTATAGAGGGAGCTTTACTCTGTTTGTAACCCCGTGCTGTACCTGTCCTGGGAGTGTTTGATGGGGAGGGTGTAGAGGGAGCTTTACTCTGTATCTCACCCCGTGCTGTACCTGTCCTGGGAGTGTTTGATGGGGTCAGTGTAGAGGGAGCTTTACTCTGTATCTAACCCTGTGCTTTACCTGTCCTGGGAGTGTTTGATGGGGACATTCTGGAGGGAGCTTTACTCTGTATCTAACCTTGTGCTGTACCATTCCTGGGAATGTTTGATGGGACAGTGTAGAGGGAACTTTACTCTGTGTCTACCCCGTGCTGTACCTGTCCTGGGAGTGTTTGATGGGGACGGTGTAGAGGGAGCTTTACTCTGTATCTAACCCCGTGCTGTACCTGTCCTGTGAGTGTTTGATGGGCACAGTGTAGAGGGAGCTTTTCTCTGTATCTAAACCCGTCCTGTACCTGTCCTGGGAGTGTTTGATGGGACGGTGTAGAGGCAGCTTTACTCTGTATCTAACCCCGTGCTGTACCTGTCCTGGGAGTGTTTGATGGGGACGGTGTAGAGGGAGCTTTACTCTGTATCTAACCCCATGCTGTACCTGTCCTGGGAGTGTTTGATGGGTACGGTGTAGAGGGAGCTTTACTCTGTATCTAACTCCGTGCTTTACCTGTCCTGGGAGTGTTTGATGTGGACAGTGTAGAGGGAGCTTTACTCTGTATCTAACCCCATGCTGTACCTGTCCTGGGATTGTTTGTTGGGGAAGTTGCAGAGGGAGCTTTACTCTGTATCTAACCCCGTGCTGTACCTGTCCTGGGAGTGTTTGATGGGGACAGTGTAGAGGGAGATTTACTCTGTATCTAACCCCGTGCTGTACCTGTCCTGGGAGTGTATGATGGGGACAGTCTAGTAGGAGCTTTACTCTGTAACTTACTCCGTGCTGTCCCTGTCCTTGGAGTGTTTGATGGGGACAGTGTAGATGGAGATTTACTCTGTATATATTCAGTGCTGTACCTGTCCTGCGAGTGTTTGATGGGGACAGTGTAGAGGGAGCTTTACTCTGTATCTAACCCTGTGATGTACCTGTCCTGGGAGTGTTTGATGGGGACGGTGTAGAGGCAGCTTTACTCTGTATCTAACCCCATGCTGTACCTGTCCTGGGAGTGTTTGATGGGGACGGTGTAGTGGGAGCTTTACTCTGTATCTAACCTCTTGCTTTCCTATCCTGGGAGTGTTTGATGGTGACGGTGTAGAGGGAGCTTTACTCTGTATCTATCCTCTTGCTTTCCTGTCCTGGGAGTGTTTGATGGGGACAGTGTAGATGGAGCTTTACTCTGTATCCAAACCCGTGCTGTACCTGTCCTGGGAGTGTTTGATGGGGACAGTGTAGAGTGAGCTTTACTCTGTACCTAACCCCGTGCTGTACCTGTCCTGGTAGTGCTTGATGGGGACAGTGTAGTGTGGAGCTTTACCCTCTATCTAACCCCGTGCTATACCTGCCCTTGGAGTGTTTGATCGGGACAGTGTAGAGGGAGCTTTACTCTGTATCCAAACCCCGTGCTGTACCTGTCCTGGGATTGTTTGATGGGGACGGTGTAGAGGGAGATTTTCTCTGTACCTTACCCCGTGCTGTCCCTGTCCTGGCAGAGTTTGACGAGGATAATGTAGAGGGAGCTTTACTCTGTATCTAACCCCGTGCTGTATCTGTCCTGGGAGTGTTTGATGGCGAAGGTGTAGAGGGAGCTTTACTCTGTATCTAACCCCGTGCTGTACCTGTCCTGGGAGTGTTTGATGGGGACGGTGTAGAAGGAGCTTTACTCTGTATCATACCCCGTGCTTTGCCTGTGCCGGGAGTGTTTGATTTGGTCAGTGTAGAGGGAGCTTTACTCCGTATCTAACCCCGTGCTGTACCTGTCCTGGGAGTGTTTGATGGGGACAGTGTAGAGGGAGCTTTACTCTGTATCTAAAACCGTGCTGTGCCTGTCCTGGGAGTGTTTGATGAGGACAGTGTAGAGGGAGCTTTACTCTTTATCTAACCCCGTGCTGTACCTGTCCTAGGAGTGTTTGATGGGGATAGTGTAGAGGGAGCTTTACTCTGTATCTAACCCCGTGCTGTACATGTCCTGGGAGTGTTTGATGGGGACGGTGTAGACGGAGCTTTACTCTGTATCTAACCCCGTGCTGTACCTGTCCTGGGAGTGTTTGATGGGGGACGGTGTAGAGGGAGCTTTACTCTGTATCTAACCCCGTGCTGTCCCTATCCTGGGACCGTTTGATGGGGACAGTGTAGAGGGGGCTTTACTCTGTATCTAATCCTGTGCTGTACCTTTCCTGGGAGCGTTTGATGGGGACAGTATAGAGGGAGCTTTACTCTGTTTGTAACCCCGTGCTGTACCTGTCCTGGGAGTGTTTGATGGGGAGGGTGTAGAGGGAGCTTTACTCTGTATCTCACCCCGTGCTGTACCTGTCCTGGGAGTGTTTGATGGGGTCAGTGTAGAGGGAGCTTTACTCTGTATCTAACCCTGTGCTTTACCTGTCCTGGGAGTGTTTGATGGGGACATTCTGGAGGGAGCTTTACTCTGTATCTAACCTTGTGCTGTACCATTCCTGGGAATGTTTGATGGGACAGTGTAGAGGGAACTTTACTCTGTGTCTACCCCGTGCTGTACCTGTCCTGGGAGTGTTTGATGGGGACGGTGTAGAGGGAGCTTTACTCTGTATCTAACCCCGTGCTGTACCTGTCCTGGGAGTGTTTGATGGGGACAGTGTAGAGGGAGCTTTTCTCTGTATCTAAACCCGTCCTGTACCTGTCCTGGGAGTGTTTGATGGGACGGTGTAGAGGCAGCTTTACTCTGTATCTAACCCCGTGCTGTACCTGTCCTAGGGGTGTTTGATGGGGACGGTGTAGAGGGAGATTTACTCTGTATCTAACCCCGTGCTGTTCCATTCCTGGGAGTTTTTGATGGGGACAATGTAGAGGGAGCTTTACTCTGTACCTAACCCCGTGCTGTACCTGTCCTGGGAGTGTTCGATGGGGACAGTGTAGAGGGAGCTTTACTCTGTAACTAACCCCGTGCTTTACTTGTCCTGGGATTGTTTGATGGGGGCGGTGTAGATGCAGCTTTGCTCTGTATCTAACCCCGTGCTGTACCTGTCCTGGGAGTGTTAGATTGGGAAAGTGTAGAGGGAGCTTTACTCTGTATCTAACCCCGTGCTGTCCCTGTCCGGGGACCGCTTGATGGAGACAGTGTAGAGGGAGCTTTAATCTGTATCTAACCTCGTGCTGCACCTGTCCTGGGAGTGTTTGATGGGGACGGTGTAGAGGGAGCTTTACTCTGTATCTAAACCTGTGCTGTACCTGTCCTGGGAGAGTTTGATGGGGACAGTGTAGAGGGAGCTTTACTCTGTATCTAACACCGTGCTAGACCTGTCCTGGGAGTTTTGGATGGGGACAGTGCAGAGGGAGCTTTACTGTGTATCTAACCCCGTTCTGTACCTGTCCTGGGAGTGTTTGATGGGGACAGTGTAGAGGGAGCTTTACTCTGTATCTAACCCCGTGCTGTCCCTGTCCTGGCAGAGTTTGACGGGGACAATGTAGAGGGACCTTTACTCTGTATCTAACACCGTGCTGTACCTGTCCTGGGACCGCTTGATGGAGACAGTGTAGAGGGAGCTTTAATCTGTATCTAACCTCGTGCTGCACCTGTCCTGGGAGTGTTTGATGGGGACGGTGTAGAGGGAGCTTTACTCTGTATCTAACCCTGTGCTGTACCTGTCCTGGGAGAGTTTGATGGGGACAGTGTAGAGGGAGCTTTACTCTGTATCTAACACCGTGCTAGACCTGTCCTGGGAGTTTTGGATGGGGACAGTGTAGAGGGAGCTTTACTCTGTATCTAACCCCGTGCTGTACCTGTCCTGGCAGAGTTTGACGGGGACAATGTAGAGGGACCTTTACTCTGTATCTAACCCCGTGCTGTACCTGTCCTGGGAGTGTTTGATGGGGACAGTGTAGAGCGAGATTTACTCTGTATCTAACCACGTGCTGTACCTGTCCTAGGAGTGTTTGATGGGGACGGTGTTGAGGGAGCTTTACTCTGTATGAAACCCCGTGCTGTACCTGTCCTGGGAGTGTTTTTTGGGGAATTTGTAGAGGGAGCTTTACTCTGTATCTAACCTCGTGCTGCACCTGTCCTGGGAGTGTTTGATGGGGACGGTGTAGAGGGAGCTTTACTCTGTATCTAACCCCGTGCTGTACCTGTCTTGGGAATGTTTAATGGGTACGGTGTAGAGGGAGCTTTACTCTGTATCTAACCCCGTGCTGTACCTGTCTTGGGATTGTTTGTTGGGGAAGTCGTAGAGGGAGCTTTACTCTGTATCTAACCCCGTGCTGTATCTGTCCTGGGAGTGTTTGATGGGGACAGTGTAGAGGGAGATTTACTCTGTATCTAGCCCCGTGCTGTACCTGTCCTGGCTGTGTATGATGGGGACAGTCTAGTAGGAGCTTTATTCTGTAACTTACTCCGTGCTGTCCCTGTCCTTGGAGTGTTTGATAGGGACAATGTAGATGGACCTTTACTCTGTATTTAACCCCGTGCTGTCCCTGTCCTGGGAGTGTTTGATGGGGATGGTGTAGAAGGAGCTTTACCCTCTATCTAACCCCGTGCTGAACCTGTCCTGGGAGTGTTTGATGGGGACGGTGTTGATGGAGATTTACTCTGTATATATTCAGTGCTCCTACCTGTCCTGCGAGTGTTTGATGGGGACAGTGTAGAGGGAGCTTTAATCTGTATCTAACCCCGTGCTGTACCTGTCCTGGGAGAGTTTGATGGGGACGGTGTAGAGGGAGCTTGACTCTGTATCTAACACCGTGCTAGACCTGTCCTGGGAGTTTTGGAATGGGACAGTGTAGAGGGAGCTTTACTCTGTATCTAACCCCGTGCTGTACCTGTCCTGGGAGTGTTTGATGGGGACAGTATAGAGCGAGATTTACTCTGTATCTAACCATGTGCTGTACCTGTCCTAGGAGTGTTTGATGGGGAAGTTGTAGAGGGAGCTTTACTCTGTATCTAACCCCGTGCTGTACCTGTCTTGGGAGTGTTTGATGGGTACGGTGTAGAGGGAGCTTTACTCTGTATCTAACTCCGTGCTGTACCTGTCCTGGGAGTGTTTGATGTGGACAGTGTAGAGGGAGCTTTACTCTGTATCTAACCCCGTGCTGTACCTGTCCTGGGATTGTTTGTTTGGGAAGTTGTAGAGGGAGCTTTACTCTGTATCTAACCCCATGCTGTACCTGTCCTGGGAGTGTTTGATGGGGACGGTGTAGAGGGAGCTTTACTCTGTATCTAACCTCGTGCTGCACCTGTCCTGGGAGTGTTTGATGGGGACGGTGTAGAGGGAGCTTTACTCTGTATCTAACCCCGTGCTGTACCTGTCTTGGGAATGTTTGATGGGTACGGTGTAGAGGGAGCTTTACTCTGTATCTAACCCCGTGCTGTACCTGTCTTGGGATTGTTTGTTGGGGAAGTTGTAGAGGGAGCTTTACTCTGTATCTAACCCCGTGCTGTATCTGTCCTGGGAGTGTTTGATGGGGACAGTGTAGAGGGAGATTTACTCTGTATCTAGCCCCGTGCTGTACCTGTCCTGGCTGTGTATGATGGGGACAGTCTAGTAGGAGCTTTATTCTGTAACTTTTTCCGTGCTGTCCCTGTCCTTGGAGTGTTTGATGGGGACAATGTAGATGGACCTTTACTCTGTATTTAACCCCGTGCTGTCCCTGTCCTGGGAGTGTTTGATGGGTACAGTGTAGAGGGAGCTTTATTCTGTATCTAACACCGTGCTAGACCTGTCCTGGGAGTTTTGGAATGGGACAGTGTAGAGGGAGCTTTACTCTGTATCTAACCCCGTGCTGTACCTGTCCTGGGAGTGTTTGATGGGGACAGTATAGAGTGAGATTTATTCTGTATCTAACCCCGTGCTGTACCTGTCCTGGGAGTGTTTGATGGGGAAGTTGTAGAGGGAGCTTTACTCTGTATCTAACTCCGTGCTGTACCTGTCCTGGGAGTGTTTGATGTGGACAGTGTAGAGGGAGCTTTACTCTGTATCTAACCCCGTGCTGTACCTGTCCTGGGATTGTTTGTTGGGGAAGTTGTAGAGGGAGCTTTACTCTGTATCTAACCCCATGCTGTACCTGTCCTGGGAGTGTTTGATAGGGACGGTGTAGAGGGAGCTTTACTCTGTATCTAACCTCTTGCTTTCCTGTCCTGGGAGTGTTTGATGGTGACGGTGCAGAGGGAGCTTTACTCTGTATCTAACCTCTTGCTTTCCTGTCCTGGGAGTGTTTGATGGGGACAGTGTAGATGGAGCTTTACTCTGTATCCAAACCCGTGCTGTACCTGTCCTGGGAGTGTTTGATGGGGACAGTGTAGAGTGAGCTTTACTCTGTACCTAACCCCGTGCTGTACCTGTCCTGGGAGTGTTTGATGGGGACGGTGTAGAGGGAGATTTTCTCTGTATCCAAACCCCGTGCTATTCCTGCCCTTGGAGTGTTTGATCGGGACAGTGTAGAGGGAGCTTTACTCTGTATCTAACCCCGTGCTGTCCCTGTCCTGGCAGAGTTTGACGAGGATTATGTAGAGGGAGCTTTACTCTGTATCTAACCCCGTGCTGTATCTGTCCTGGGAGTGTTTGATGGCGACGGTGTAGAGGGAGGTTTACTCTGTATCTAACCCCGTGCTGTGCCTGTCCTAGCGGTGTTTGATGGGGACGGTGTAGAAGGAGCTTTACTCTGTATCATACCCCGTGCTTTGCCTGTGCCGGGAGTGTTTGATTTGGTCAGTGTAGAGGGAGCTTTACTCCGTATCTAACCCCGTGCTGTACCTGTCCTGGGAGTGTTTGATGGGGACAGTGTAGAGGGAGCTTTACTCTTTATCTAACCCGTGCTGTACCTGTCCTAGGAGTGTTTGATGGGGATAGTGTAGAGGGAGCTTTACTCTGTATCTAACCCCGTGCTGTACATGTCCTGGGAGTCATTGATGGGGACGGTGTAGTGTGAGCTTTACTCTGTATCTAACCCCGTGCTGTCCCTATCCTGGGACCGTTTGATGGGGACAGTGTAGAGGGGGCTTTACTCTGTATCTAATCCTGTGCTGTACCTGTCCTGGGAGCGTTTGATGGGGACAGTGTAGAGGGAGCTTTACTCTGTTTCTAACCTCGTGCTGTACCTGTCCTGGGAGTGTTTGATGGGGAGGGTGTAGAGGGAGCTTTACTCTGTATCTCACCCCGTGCTGTACCTGTCCTGGGAGTGTTTGATGGGGTCAGTGTAGAGGGAGCTTTACTCTGTATCTAACCCTGTGCTTTACCTGTACTGGGAGTGTTTGATCGGGACAGTGTAGATGGAGCTTTACTCTGTATCTAACCCCGTGCTATACCTGTCCTGGGAGTGTTTGATGGGGACATTCTGGAGGGAGCTTTACTCTGTATCTAACCCTGTGCTGTACCATTCCTGGGAATGTTTGATGGGACAGTGTAGAGGGAACTTTACTCTGTGTCTAACCCCGTGCTGTACCTGTCCTGGGAGTGTTTGATGGGGACGGTGTAGAGGGAGCTTTACTCTGTATCTAACCCCGTGCTGAACCTGTCCTGGGAGTGTTTGATGGGGACGGTGTTGATGGAGATTTACTCTGTATATATTCAGTGCTGTACCTGTCCTGCGAGTGTTTGATGGGGACAGTGTAGAGGGAGCTTTAATCTGTATCTAACCCCGTTCTGTACCTGTCCTGGGAGAGTTTGATGGGGACGGTGTAGAGGGAGCTTGTCTCTGTATCTAACACCGTGCTAGACCTGTCCTGGGAGTTTTGGAATGGGACAGTGTAGAGGGAGCTTTACTCTGTATCTAACCCCGTGCTGTACCTGTCCTGGGAGTGTTTGATGGGGACAGTATAGAGCGAGATTTACTCTGTATCTAACCATGTGCTGTACCTGTCCTAGGAGTGTTTGATGGGGAAGTTGTAGAGGGAGCTTTACTCTGTATCTAACCCCGTGCTGTACCTGTCTTGGGAGTGTTTGATGGGTACGGTGTAGAGGGAGCTTTACTCTGTATCTAACTCCGTGCTGTACCTGTCCTGGGAGTGTTTGATGTGGACAGTGTAGAGGGAGATTTACTCTGTATCTAACCCCGTGCTGTACCTGTCCTGGGATTGTTTGTTGGGGAAGTTGTAGAGGGAGCTTTACTCTGTATCTAGCCCCATGCTGTACCTGTCCTGGGAGTGTTTGATGGGGACGGTGTAGAGGGAGCTTTACTCTGTATCTAACCTCGTGCTGCACCTGTCCTGGGAGTGTTTGATGGGGACGGTGTAGAGGGAGCTTTACTCTGTATCTAACCCCGTGCTGTACCTGTCTTGGGAATGTTTGATGGGTACGGTGTAGAGGGAGCTTTACTCTGTATCTAACCCCGTGCTGTACCTGTCTTGGGATTGTTTGTTGGGGAAGTTGTAGAGGGAGCTTTACTCTGTATCTAACCCCGTGCTGTATCTGTCCTGGGAGTGTTTGATGGGGACAGTGTAGAGGGAGATTTACTCTGTATCTAGCCCCGTGCTGTACCTGTCCTGGGAGTGTATGATGGGGACAGTCTAGTAGGAGCTTTATTCTGTAACTTACTCTGTGCTGTCCCTGTCCTTGGAGTGTTTGATGGGGACAATGTAGATGGACCTTTACTCTGTATTTAACCCCGTGCTGTCCCTGTCCTGGGAGTGATTGATGGGTACAGTGTAGAGGGAGCTTTATTCTGTATCTAACACCGTGCTAGACCTGTCCTGGGAGTTTTGGAATGGGACAGTGTAGAGGGAGCTTTACTCTGTATCTAACCCCGTGCTGTACCTGTCCTGGGAGTGTTTGATGGGGACAGTATAGAGCGAGATTTATTCTGTATCTAACCATGTGCTGTACCTGTCCTAGGAGTGTTTGATGGGGAAGTTGTAGAGGGAGCTTTACTCTGTATCTAACTCCGTGCTGTACCTGTCTTGGGAGTGTTTGATGGGTACGGTGTAGAGGGAGCTTTACTCTGTATCTAACTCCGTGCTGTACCTGTCCTGGGAGTGTTTGATGTGGACAGTGTAGAGGGAGCTTTACTCTGTATCTAACTCCGTGCTGTACCTGTCCTGGGAGTGTTTGATGTGGACAGTGTAGAGGGAGCTTTACTCTGTATCTAACCCCGTGCTGTACCTGTCCTGGCAGTGTTTGTTGGGGACAGTGTAGAGGGAGCTTTACTCTGTATCTAACCCCATGCTGTACCTGTCCTGGGAGTGTTTGATGGGGACGGTGTAGAGGGAGCTTTACTCTGTATCTAACCTCTTGCTTTCCTGTCCTGGGAGTGTTTGATGGTGACGGTGTAGAGGGAGCTTTACTCTGTATCTAACCTCTTGCTTTCCTGTCCTGGGAGTGTTTGATGGGGACAGTGTAGATGGAGCTTTACTCTGTATCCAAACCCGTGCTGTACCTGTCCTGGGAGTGTTTGATGGGGACAGTGTAGAGTGAGCTTTACTCTGTACCTAACCCCGTGCTGTACCTGTCCTGGGAGTGTTTGATGGGGACGGTGTAGAGGGAGATTTTCTCTGTATCCAAACCCCGTGCTATTCCTGCCCTTGGAGTGTTTGATCGGGACAGTGTAGAGGGAGCTTTACTCTGTATCTAACCCCGTGCTGTCCCTGTCCTGGCAGAGTTTGACGAGGATAATGTAGAGGGAGCTTTACTCTGTATCTAACCCCGTGCTGTATCTGTCCTGGGAGTGTTTGATGGCGACGGTGTAGAGGGAGCTTTACTCTGTATCTAACCCCGTGCTGTACCTGTCCTAGCGGTGTTTGATGGGGACGGTGTAGAAGGAGCTTTACTCTGTATCATACCCCGTGCTTTGCCTGTGCCGGGAGTGTTTGATTTGGTCAGTGTAGAGGGAGCTTTACTCCGTATCTAACCCCGTGCTGTACCTGTCCTGGGAGTGTTTGATGGGGACAGTGTAGAGGGAGCTTTACTCTTTATCTAACCCGTGCTGTACCTGTCCTAGGAGTGTTTGATGGGGATAGTGTAGATGGAGCTTTACTCTGTATCTAACCCCGTGCTGTACATGTCCTGGGAGTGTTTGATGGGGACGGTGTAGTGTGAGCTTTACTCTGTATCTAACCCCGTGCTGTCCCTATCCTGGGACCGTTTGATGGGGACAGTGTAGAGGGGGCTTTACTCTGTATCTAATCCTGTGCTGTACCTGTCCTGGGAGCGTTTGATGGGGACAGTGTAGAGGGAGCTTTACTCTGTTTCTAACCTCGTGCTGTACCTGTCCTGGGAGTGTTTGATGGGGAGGGTGTAGAGGGAGCTTTACTCTGTATCTCACCCCGTGCTGTACCTGTCCTGGGAGTGATTGATGGGGTCAGTGTAGAGGGAGCTTTACTCTGTATCTAACCCTGTGCTTTACCTGTACTGGGAGTGTTTGATCGGGACAGTGTAGATGGAGCTTTACTCTGTATCTAACCCCGTGCTATACCTGTCCTGGGAGTGTTTGATGGGGACAGTGTAGAGGGAGCTTTACTCTGTATCTAACCCTGTGCTGTACCATTCCTGGGAATGTTTGATGGGACAGTGTAGAGGGAGCTTTACTCTGTATCTAACCCCGTGCTGTCCCAGTCCTGGGAGTGTTTGATGAGGATAATGTAGAGGGAGCTTTACTCTGTATCTAACACCGTGCTGTACCAGTCCTGGGAGTGTTTGATGGGGACAGTGTAGAGGCAGCTTTACTCTGTATCTAACCCCGTGCTGTACCTGTCCTAGGGGTGTTTGATGGGGACGGTGTAGAGGGAGCTTTACTCTGTATCTAACCCCGTGCTTTGCCTGTGCCGGGAGTGTTTTATCGGGACAGTGTAGAGGGAGCTTTACTCTGTATCTAACCCCGTGCTGTACCTGTCCTGGGAGTGTTTGACGGTGACAGTGTAGAGGGAGCTTTACTCTGTATCTAACCCCGTGCTGTACCTGTCCTGGAAGTGTTTGATGGGGACAGTGTAGAGGGAGCTTTACTCTGTATCTAACCCCGTGCTGTACCTGTCCTGGGAGTGTTTGATGGGGACAGTGTAGAGGGAGCTTTACTCTGTATCTAACCCCCTGCTGTAGCTGCCCGGGGGAGTGTTTGATGGGGACAGTGTAGAGGGAGCTTTACTCTGTATCTAACCCCGTGCTGTAACTGTCCTGGGAGTGTTTGATGGGGACGGTGTAGAGTGAGCTTTACTCTGTATCTAACCCCGTGCTGTACCTGTCCTGGGAGTGTTTGATGGGGACATTGTAGATGGAGCTTTACTCTGTATCTAACCCCGTGCTGTACCTGTCCTGCGAGTGATTGATGTGGGCAGTGTAGAGGGAGCTTTACTCTATATCTAACCCCATGCTGTACCTGTCCTGGGAGTGTTTGATGGGGACGGTGTAGAGGGAGTTTTACTCTGTATCTAACCCCGTGCTGTACCTTTCCTGGGATTGCTGTGGTCGTGGGGTTTGTTTCGCTGTGTTTGATGTTGATTTTTGGGAAGGTTGCCTTTGTCCACACTCTCTCTCTCTCTCTCATTCACCTTTCTGCATGTTCCCTCCCACCAGCCCTGAGACAATGGTGGAAGAAACACAACTTCAATGCTCTGGCTGAAGATTGGCTGTTCCTGGTGCTCCTGGGGCTGACCATGGCACTGGTCAGCTGGGCCATGGACTACGTCAGCAGCAGAGGCCTGGACGGTGAGTCTGTGCAGAGAAACCGGGCGGCCAGGAGCAGGAGAGGTAGGGTGACAGACCAGGGTGGAGAGGGGACCAGAGAGTGGGAGTGTGAGTGCGTGCGGGAGAGCGGGAGCGCGTGCGGGAGTGCGTGCGGGAGAGCGTGAGTGCGTTCGGAAGAGCAGGAGTGCGTGAGAGAGAGCGGGAGTGTGAGAGAGAGCGGGAGTGTGAGAGGGAGCGGGAGTGTGAGAGAGAGAGGGGTAGAGTGTGAGGGAGAGAGTCTGAGAGGGAGCGGGAGTGTGAGAGAGAGCGGGAGTGTAACAGAGAGATGAGCAGAGTGTAAGAGAGAGCGCGGGAGTGTGTGAGAGAGCGCGGGAGTGTGTGAGAGAGCGCGGGAGTGTGTGAGAGAGCGCGGGAGTGTGTGAGAGAGCGCGGGAGTGTGTGAGAGAGCGCGGGAGTGTGTGAGAGAGCGCGGGAGTGTGTGAGAGAGAGCGGGAGTGTGTGAGAGAGAGCGGGAGTGTGTGAGAGAGAGCGGGAGTGTGTGAGAGAGAGCGGGAGTGTGAGAGGGAGAGCGTGAGGGAGTGCGTGCGTGAGGGAGAGCGGGAGTGCGTGAGGGAGAGCGGGAGAGCGGGAGTGCGTGAGAGAGCGGGAATGTAAGAGAGAGAGGGGTAGAGTGTGAGAGGGAGAGGGGGAGTGTGTGAGAGGTAGCGGGAGTGCGAGAGAGAGCGGGAGTATGAGAGAGAGAGGGGTAGAGTGTGAGAGGGAGAGGGGTAGAGTGTGAGAGGGAGAGGGGTAGAGTGTGAGAGGGAGAGCGGGAGTGTGTGAGAGAGAGCGGGAGTGTGTGAGAGAGCGGGAGTATGAGAGAGAGAGGGGTAGAGTGTGAGAGGGAGAGGGGTAGAGTGTGAGAGGGAGAGGGGTAGAGTGTGAGAGGGAGAGGGGTAGAGTGTGAGAGGGAGAGCGGGAGTGCGTGAGGGAGAGCGGGAGTGCGTGAGAGAGAGCGGGAGTGCGAGAGAGAGGGGTAGAGTGTAAGAGAGAGAGGGGTAGAGTGTAAGAGAGAGAGGGGTAGAGTGTGAGAGGGAGAGCGGGAGTGTGTGAGAGAGAGCGGGAGTGTGTGAGAGAGAGCGGGAGTGTGTGAGAGAGAGCGTGAGTGTGTGAGAGAGAGCGGGAGTGTGTGAGAGAGAGCGGGAGTGTGTGAGAGAGAGCGGGAGTGTGTGAGAGAGAGCGGGAGTGTGTGAGAGAGAGCGGGAGTGTGTGAGAGAGAGCGGGAGTGCGTGCGGGAGAGCGGGAGTGTGAGAGAGAGCGGGAGTGTGAGAGAGAGCGGGAGTGCGTGCGGGAGAGCATGCGGGAGTGCGTGCGGGAGAGCATGCGGGAGTGCGTGCGGGAGTGAGAGCGGGAGTGCGTGAGGGAGAGCGGGAGTGCGTGAGGGAGGGGGGAGTGCGAGAGGGAGAGAGGGGGAGTGCGAGAGGGAGAGAGGGGGGAGTGCGAGAGGGAGAGAGGGGGAGTGCGAGAGGGGGAGTGCGAGAGGGAGAGAGGGGGAGTGCGAGAGGGAGAGAGGGGGAGTGCGAGAGGGAGAGAGGGGGAGTGCGAGAGGGAGAGAGGGGGAGTGCGAGAGGGAGAGAGGGGGAGTGCGAGAGGGAGAGAGGGGGAGTGCGAGAGGGAGAGAGGGGGAGTGCGAGAGGGAGAGAGGGGGAGTGCGAGAGGGAGAGAGGGGGAGTGCGAGAGGGAGAGAGGGGGAGTGCGAGAGGGAGAGAGGGGGAGTGCGAGAGGGACAGAGGGGGGAGTGCGAGAGGGGGAGTGCGAGAGGTGGAGTGCGAGAGGTGGAGTGCGAGAGGGGGAGGGAGAGAGGGGGAGTGCGAGAGGGACAGAGAGGGGGAGTGCGAGAGGGACAGAGAGGGGGAGTGCGAGAGGGAGAGTGCGAGAGGGAGAGAGGGGGAGTGCGAGAGGGACAGAGGGGGGAGTGCGAGAGGGAGAGAGGGGGAGGGAGCGAGGGGGAGTGCGAGAGGGAGAGAGGGGGAGTGCGAGAGGGAGAGAGGGGGAGTGCGAGAGGGAGAGAGGGGGAGTGCGAGAGGGGGAGTGCGAGAGTGAGAGAGCGGGAGCGGGAGTGCGAGAGGGAGAGCGGGAGTGTGTGAGAGAGAGCGGGAGTGTGTGAGAGAGAGCGGGAGTGTGTGAGAGAGAGCGGGAGTGTGTGAGAGAGAGCGGGAGTGTGTGAGAGAGAGCGGGAGTGTGTGAGAGAGAGCGGGAGTGTGTGAGAGAGAGCGGGAGTGTGTGAGAGAGCGGGAGTGTGAGAGAGAGCGGGAGTGCGTGCGGGAGAGCGGGAGGTGAGAGAGAGCGGGAGTGTGAGAGAGAGCGGGAGTGCGTGCGGGAGAGCATGCGGGAGTGCGTGCGGGAGTGAGAGCGGGAGTGCGTGAGGGAGAGCGGGAGTGCGTGAGGGAGAGCGGGAGTGCGAGAGGGAGAGCGGGGGAGTGCGAGAGGGAGAGAGGGGGGAGTGCGAGAGGGAGAGAGGGGGAGTGCGAGAGGGGGAGTGCGAGAGGGAGAGAGGGGGAGTGCGAGAGGGAGAGAGGGGGAGTGCGAGAGGGAGAGAGGGGGAGTGCGA
>NW_027597892.1:0-61138 GCF_964194155.1 Cetorhinus maximus
CCCCATCAGCCCGATACTTCATACTCGAGGCCCATTTGGGACTGTGTCCGCACACCAAGCAAAATATATCCTGCCCATTGTCTGATCCAACAAAGTCAACCTGGTTTAACGAAAGGTCAAATTGGTCAAATGAATTGAAGTTTTTCGGATGTCACTCGCAGGTTAGATAAAGGGGAACCAGTAGATGTAGCAGACCTGGATTTCCAAAAGGCATTCGATAAGGTGGCACATTAACGTTAAACAGACAGGATAAGGGACATGGAGTTGGGGGAATATATTTCCATGGGTAGAGAATTGGTTTACGGATAGAAAACAGAGAGTGGGCATAAACTGGGCTTTTTCATATTGACAGGCAGAGAATAGTGGAGCGTCGCAGGGATCAGTGTTGGGGCCTCAGCTATTTCCAGTCCATATTGTGAGTGGACAACAAGGTTCCATATGGAGTTTAATGGTATCAATTGAAATTAAGTAGATACAGGTGTAGGACATCGATTGAATGGGTATTTGAGCACATATAAAGAGACAACTCCACCAATAGACCTTCCAGCTAACCCTAAAGCCTGAAGCCCAGGACCTGGAACCAGCAGGAGGGGAGAGGGGAGAGGGCAGAGGGCAGAGGGCAGAGGGCAGAGGGCGAGGGCAGAGGGCGAGGGCAGAGGGCGAGGGCAGAGGGCGAGGGCAGAGGGCGAGGGCGAGGGCGAGGGAGAGGGAGAGGGGAGACAGAACAGACTATAATCAAGGGTATGTCTGCTACATCACTCTCTCTTTACCTAGAGACAGTAGCTACAGGATTAATTACCATCTACTGCAAGAGGGGGAGAAGAAGACATATAAAGAGACAACTACTGACACAAGAGTTGAGTGGGGTCAGGAGGTAAATAACTATTATGGTGTAGTCTGTGAATAAATCTAGCCCAAGTAAATACTGCCTTAGGATTATTCCTTCGCCAACTAGCTATCAAGAGTACAACATATAATGTAGGGAACTGTGAAGTTATTTCCTTTGGTCATAGGAATAGAAAAGCAGAATTGTTTTTACCAGCCCATCTGTATCGTCCTGTAATCTAAGGCTTTCCTCCTCACTATTTACAACACCACCAATTTTCATGTCATCTGCGAAGTTACTGATCATACCTCCTATATTCACGTCAAAATTGTACATCCACATTACAAACAGCCAGGGTCCCAGCACCGATCCCTGTGGTACACCACTTGTCACAGGCTTCCAATCGCAAAAACAACCTTCGACCATCACCCTCTGCCTCCTGCCCCTCAGCCAATTTCGGATACAAACTGCCCTGGATCCCATGGGCTCTTAACTTCTTGACCAGTCTCCCATGTGAGACCTTATCAAAAGCCTTACTGAAATCCATGTAGCCTACAGCAACTGCACTACCCTCATCTACACACCTAGTCACCTCCTCGAAAATTCAATCAAATTTGTTAGACATAATTTCCCCCTGACAAAGCCATGCTGACTATCCCTGATTAATCCCTGCCTCTCCAAGTGGAGATTAATCCTGTCCCTCAGAACTTTTTCCAATGGTTTCCCTACCACTGTTGTTAGACTCACTGGCCTGTAATAACCTGGTTTATCCCTACTACCCTTCTTAAATAATAGCACCACATTCACTATCCTCCAGTCCTCTGGCACTTCTCCTATGGCCAGAGACAGTTTGAAAATTAATGTCAGGGCCCCTGCAATCTCCTCCATTGCCTCCCACAGCAGCCTGGGTTACATCTCATCTGGGCCGGGGGATTTATCCATGAATAAGCCCGCTAAAACTGTTAATACCTCCATCCTATTGTTTCCATTGGCCAGGGAATCTAAAACACGGGGACTGAATCTTCATTTCCTGATGCTGACCAAATGGGAAGTGTGGAGAGCCACAGTTTCACACTTACTCTCCGGTTACTGTTACCCACCATTTTCCCAATGTCAGGAAACATGGCAGGTCAATAAAGTGACATCAGGTTCGTTATTTAAAAGCCTGCTCCAAATTCAGTTTTCTCTTAGGATGCTATTTTTGTGGAGATATGTGGTTCCTAAAGGCTGTGGGAACAATGCCAAGTTAGTCAGTTCATGAATCTTGGGGAAATCCAGCTGTGGAGTTGGGAAACCCCTTGTCAGGTTTGCCAAATAGGTCTTGCAAACTTCCAATGTCTTTATTAGAATGCTGTTTGAAAAGTTTAGTGAGTTATTAATGCAGTGACTCTGCATAGGTTCTGTCCTTAAAAGTAAGAGATCATTAACTTGACCAGCATTGTGTAAGTGTTGGCATGCATTAGAGTACTTCATCCAGTGAAGAAAATGTCCTTCTGCATTTTATGGGATTATATTAACGTATGTAGGGGACACGTTGGACTGATTTTCATATTGATTTAATATCCTGACATCATCTGAGCCTTTGAAGTTCTCTTCCAGTATCCAAGACGTACAGAAGTAACCTGTGTACAAAAATAGCTGGAAAAACTCAGCAGGTCTGGCAGCATCTGCCGGGAGGAACACAATTAACGTTTCGAGTCCGTATGACTCTTCAACAGAACTAAGGAAATAGAGAAATGAGGTGAAATATAAGCTGGTTGAGGGGGGTGGGACAGGTAGAGCTGGATAGGGGGCCAGTGATAGGTGGAGGCAAAGAAGAGATTGCCAAAGATGTCAAAGACAAAAGGACAAAGGGGTGTTGACGGTGGTGAGATTATCTAAGGAATGTGCTAATGGGGACATTAAGGGTGGAAACCAGGACAAGCAAGTGGCAGATGGCCCTAGTGGGGGTGGGGTGGGGGGAAGGGATCGAAATAGGCTAAAAGGTGGAGATGAAACAATAGATTGAAATAAATTTAAAAATAGAAGAGAAAAGAAAAAAATATATTGTAAAAAACTTATAAATTATTGGAAAAAGGTGGATCGGAAAGGGGGTGGGGGGAGGAGAGAGCTCATGATCTAAAGTTGTTGAATTCAATATTCAGTCCGGAAGGCTGTAAAGTGCCTAGTCAGAAGATGAGGTGCTGTTCCTCCAGTTTGCGTTGGGCTTCACTGGAACAATGCAGCAAGCCAAGGACAGACATGTGGGCAAGAGAGCAGGGTGGAGTGTTAAAATGGCAAGCGACAGGGAGGTCTGGGTAATGCTTCCGGACAGACCAAAGGTGTTCTGCAAAGCGGTCGCCCAGTCTGCGTTTGGTCTCTCCAATGTAGAGGAAACCGCATTGGGAGCAGTGAATGCAGTAGACTAAATTGAGGGAAGTGCAAGTGAAATGCTGCTTCACCTGAAAGGAGTGTTTGGGCCCTTGGACGGTGAGGAGGGGGGAAGTAAAGGGGCAGGTGTTGCACCTTCTGCGGTTGCATGGGAAGGTGGCATGGGAGGGGGTTGAGGTGTAGGGGTGATGGAGGAGTGGACCAGGGTGTCCCGGAGGGAACGATCCCTGTGGAATGCCGCCAGGGGTGGTGAAGGGAAGATGTGTTTGGTGGTGGCATCATGCTGGAGTTGGCGGAAATGGCGGAGGATGATCCTTTGAATGCGGAGGCTGGTGGGGTGATAAGTGAGGACAAGGGGGACCCTATCATGTTTCTGGGAGGGAGAAGGTGTGAGGGCGGATGCGCGGGTGATGGGCCGGACACGGTTGAGGGCCCTGTCAACCACCGTGGGTGGAAAACCTCGGTTAAGGAAGAAGGAAGACATGTCAGAGGAACTGTTTTTGAAAGTGGCATCATCAGAACAGATGTGACGGAGGCGAAGGAACTGAGAGAATGGGATGGAGTCCTTACAGGAAGCGGGGTGTGAGGAGCTGTAGTCAAGGTAGCTGTGGGAGTCGGTAGGCTTGTAATGGATATTGGTGGACAGGCTATCATCAGAAATTGAGACAGAGAGGTCAAGGAAAGGAAGAGAAGTGTCAGTGATGGACCATGTGAAAATGATGGAGGGGTTGAAATTGGAAGCAAAATTAATAAATTTTTCCAGGTTCAGACGAGAGCATGAAGCAGCACCGAAGCAATCATCGATGTACCGGAGAAAGAGTTGTGGGAGGGGGCCGGAGTAGGACTGGAACAAGGAATGTTCCACATACCCCATAAAGAGACAGCATAACTGGGGCCCATGCGGGTACCCATAGCCACACCTTTTATTTGGAGGAAGTGAGAGGAGTTAAAGGAGAAATTGTTCAATGGGAGAACAAGTTCAGCCAGACAGAGGAGAGTAGTGGTGGATGGGGATTGTTCGGGCCTCTGTTCGAGGAAGAAGCGGAGAACCCTCAGACCATCCCGGTGGGGGATGGAGGTGCAGAGGGATTGGACGTCCATGGTGAAGAGGAGGCGGTTGGAGCCAGGGAACTGGAAATTGTTGATATGATGTAGGGTGTCAGAGGAATCATGGATGTAGGTGGGAAGGGACTGGACAAGGGGAGAGAGAATGGAGTCAAGATAACGAGAAATGAGTTCTGTGGGGCAGGAACAGGCTGATACGATCGGTCTGCCGGGACAGTCCTGTTTGTGGATTTTGGGTAGGAGGTAGAAGCGGGCCGTCCGAGGTTGGGAGACTATCAGGTTGGAAGCTGTGGGAGGAAGATCTCCAGAGGAGATGAGGTCAGTAACAGTCCTGGAAACAATGGCTTGATGTTCAGTGGTGGGGTCATGGTCCAGGGGGAGGTAGGAGGAAGTGTCTGCGAGTTGACGCTCAGCCTCTGCGAGGTAGAGGTCAGTGCGCCAGACAACAACAGCACCACCCTTGTCAGTGGGTTTGATGACAATGTCAGGGTTGGACCTGAGAGAACGGAGTGCAGCAAGTTGAGAGAGAGACAGATTAGAGTGGGTGAGAGGAGCAGAGAAATTGAGACGACTAATGTGACGCCGACAGTTCTCAATGAAAAGATCAAGAGAAGGTAAGAATCCAGAGGGAGGGGTCCAGGTGGAGGGAGAATATTGGAGGTGGGTAAAAGGATCTGTTGAACGGGGAGAGGACTCCTGCCCAAAGAAGTGAGCACGGAGACGAAGACGGCGGAAGAAGAGTTCAGCATCATGCCGAGCCCAAAATTCATTGAGATGAGGGCGTAAGGATATGAAACTGAGTCCTTTGCTGAGCACTGAACGTTCAGCATCGGAGACGGGAAGGTCAGGGGGTATAGTGAATACACGGCTGGGGCTGGGATTGGAAGACGGGGTGGGGACAGAGGGTCAGGCAGGGGTGGAGGGTCGTGGATGGGTGTTGGTGTCGATGAGTTGTTGGAGTTAACACCTGAAAGAAAGAGACAAAGTTTCTTGTTGAGGCGTCGGATGAGGCGAAGAATAAAATGAAACTGGGGGCACGCGCAGATTTGAAAAAGGGTGCGGCGGTGCTGCTGGAGGGAGAGGTCGAGTGTGTTCATATGGCGGCGCATGGCACTGAGTGTGGATCTCAGAATGCGACGGGAACTGCAGTCCGAGAAACGTTTTATGTCCCGGAGATACCTGTAATCCTGGGTGGGTTCGAAACAAGAGGGATGGAATTTCAGCTAAATCCACGTGGGGTAAGTCGGAGACAGAGACAGTCACTGAGAAAGGAGATATGGCTGTGAAAGCGGGTTTTAGTAAACACCTTGTCAAACACCAGGAGAGAAATGGAAAGCAATGAAGGTGAACAGGGCAAAAGAGACAGGCAGAAATCCTGTCGGAGAGAAGAGCAATACTTCTTCATGGTAGGCATTCCTGGAAGAGAGGTAACAGCGAATTAAACACAGAGATAAAAGCAAAATACTGCGGATGCTGGAAATCTGAAACAAAATCAAAAATAGCTGGAAAAACTCAGCAGGTCTGACAGCATCTGCGGAGAGGAACACAGCTAACGTTTCGAGTCCGTATGACTCTTCATCAGAACTAAAAAATTATAGAAATGAGATGAAATATAAGCTGGTAGAGGGGGGGGTGGGACCGGTAGAGCTCAATAGGGGGCCAGAACTCAATCTATTTCCTTCTTAAATATATTCAGTGACCCGGTCTCCACAGCCTCTGTGGGAGAGAATTCCACAGGTTTATCACCCTCTGAGTGAAGAAGTTTCTCCTCATCTCAGTCCTAAATGGCCCACCCTGTATCCTGGGACTGTGACCCCTGGTTCTAGACCCCCCCCAGCCAGAGGAAACATCATCCCTGCATCCAGTCTGTCCAGCCCTGTCAGAATTTTATATATTTCAATGAGATCCTCTCTCATTCTTCTAAACTCCAGTGAATACAGACCTAGTCAGCCCAATCTCTGCTCATATGACAATCCTGCCATCCCAGGAATCAGCCTGGTGAACCTTTGTTGCACTCCCTCTATAGCAAGTATATCCTTTCTTAGAAAAGGAGACCAAAAATGCACACACTACTCCGGGTGTGGTGTCACCAAGGCCCTGTACAGCTGAAGTAAGACATCCTTGCTCCTGTACTCAAGTCCTCTCACAATGAAGGCCAAAGTACTATTTGCATTAACTGCTTGATGCACCTGCATGCTTGCTTTCAGTGATTGGTGTACAAGGACACCCAGGTCCCTTTGTACATCAACATTTCCCAATCTATCACTATTTAAATAATACTCTGCCATTCTGTTTTACCTACCAAAGTGGATAACTTCACACTTATCCACATTAAACTGCATCTGCCATGTATTTGTCCACTCACTCAACTTGTCTACATCACCTTGAAGCCTCTTAACACCTTCCTCATCGCTCACATTCCCACCAAGTTTTGTGTTGTCAGCAAACTTGGAAATATTACATTTGGTTCCCTCATCCAAACCATTGATATATATTGTGAATATCTGGGGCCCAAGCACTGATCCCTGTGGTACCCCACTAGTCACCGCCTGCCATTCCAAAATAGACCCATTTATTCCAACTCTCTGTTTCCTGTCTGCTAACCAATTCTCAATCCATGCCAATATATTACCCCCAATCCCATGTGCTTTAATTTTACACACTAACCTCTTATGTGGGACTTTATCAAAAGTTTTCTGAAAATCCAAATACACCACATCCACTGGTTCTCCCTTATCTATTCTACTAGTTACATCCTCAAAAAGCTCCAGTAGGTTTGTCAAACATGATTTCCCTTCATAAATCCATGTTGACTTTGTCTAATCCCATTGATATTTTCTAACTGTCCTGTTATCACATCCTTTATAATAGCCTCTAGCATTTTCCCTACTACTGATGTTAGGCGAACCAGTCTGTAATTCCCTGTTTCCTACCACCCCCCCTCCCTCCTTTTTTAAATAGGGGGGTTACATTTGCCACCCTCCAATCAGCCGGGACTGTTCCAGAATCTACAGAATTTTGGATGATGACAACCAACACATCCATTATTTCCATGGTCATCTCCTTTAGTGCCCTGGGATGTAGATTATCAGGCCCTGGGGGTTTATCAGCTTTCAGTCCCATTAATTTCTCCAGCACTATTTTTTAGTAATACTAATTTCCTTCAATTCCCCCTTCTCACTAGACCCTTGGTTCCCTAGTATTTCTGGGAAGTTATTTGTGTCGTATTCGTGAAGACAGAACTAAAGTAATTCTTAAATTGCTCCGTCATTTCCTTGTTCTCTATTATAAATCCTCCCGTTTCAGAATTTTATGTTCTTTGCAAATTTACTCTGATATTCTATTTCTCCCCACTTAATCAATCTCTTGGTCCTCCTTTGCCGAATTCTAAACTGTTCCCAATCCTCAGGCTTGCTACTTTTTCTAGCAACTTTATACGACTCCTCTTTGGGTCTAATACTATCTTTAATTTCCTTTGTTAGCCATGGTTAGGCTGCTTTTCCTGTTGTGTTTTTGCACCAGAAAGGAATGTATAACTGTTGCAATGCATACATTCATTCCTTAAATATTAGTCATTGTCTCTCCACTGTGATGCCTTTTAATAAATTCCCCAATCTGTCTTAGCCAACTCACACTTCAAACCCTCATAGTTTCCTTTGTTTAGATTTAGGACCCTAGTTTCAATCGGACTATTTCACTTTCCATCCTAATGAAGAATTCTATCATTTTATGGTCACTGTTCCCTAAAGGACCCTGTACAACAAGATTATAATTAAACCCTTCTCATTGCACAAAACCAAATCTAGAGTAGCCTGTTCCAAGAACAAAGAACAAAGAAAAGTACAGCACAGGAACAGGCCCTTCGGCCCTCCAAGCCGGCACCGATCATATTGCCCGTCAACTAAAACATTTTGCACTTCCGGGGTCCGTATCCCTCTATTCCCATCCTATTCATGTATTTGTCAAGCTAGTCATTTCCCTAGTCATTTCCTCAATACACTGGCCTAAAAAACCATCTCATACACACTCCAGGAGTTCATCCGCCACAGTATTATTGCTAATTTGGTTTGCCCAGTCTCTATGTAGATTAACATCACCCATGATTACTGTAGCATCCTTGTTACAGGCATCTCTAATTTTCCTGTTTAATTCTGTCCCCTACCTTACCACTGGCATTTGGAGGCCTATAGACAACTCCCACTAAGCCCCTTGTTGCTTCTTAGCTCCACCCAGACTGATTCTACATCTAGATTTTCTGAGCCAATACCCTCTCTCACTATTGCACTGATTTCATTCTTAACTAACAACACAACGCTACCTCCTTTTCCTTTTTGCCTGTCCATCCTAATGAGTACCCTTGGATATTCAGTTCCCAGCCTCGGTCACTCTGCAGCCACGTCTCCTAAATCACAATCATATCTTACCCATTTACATCTATTTGCTCTATTAATTCATCTACCATATTGCAAATGCTCCATGCTTTCTGATGCAGTGTCTTTAGACATGTATTTTTAACATTTTTACACATTTTTTTGTACTATGGCCCTACTTGCTGCCAGCCCTTGTTTCCTCTGCTGTCCACTTTTACTTTCTACTTTTCTGTCTTTCATTCCTATCTCTGTTTCCTCTCTAGTGTCTCTCCTCTCAGGTTCCCATCCCCCTGCCAATCTAGTTTAACCCTCCCCCACAGTATTAGCAAATACCCCTGCGAGGATATTGGTCCAGGTCCTGCTGGGGTGCAACCCGTCCAGCTTGTACAGGTCCCATCTTCCCCAGAACCAGTCCCAATGCCTCAGGAATCTAAATCCCTCCTCCCTACACCATCTCTCCAGCCACACATTCATCTGGTCTATTCTTCTATTCCTGATCTCGCTAGCACGTGGCACTGGGAGTAATCCTGAGGTTACTACCTTTGAGGTCCTGCTTTTTAATTTATTTCCTAGCTTCCTATATTCTGCTTTCAGGACCTCATCCCTCTTTTTACTTGTCATTGGTACCGATAGGGACCACAGCCTCTGGCTGTTCACCCTCCTGCTTCAGAATGTCCTGCAGCCGCTCAGTGACAATCTTTATCCTGGCACCAGGGAGGCAACATCCCATCCTGGTGTCACATCTGCGGCCGCAGAAACGTCTCTCTGTTCCCCTTACAATAGAATCCCCCATCACTATTGCTCTCCCACTCTTTCTTCCCCACTCTGTGCAGCTGAGCCACTCGTGGTGCCACAGACTTGGCTCTTGCTGCATTTCCCTGAGAAACCATCTCCCCCAGCAGTATCCAAAATGGAAAATCTGTTAGAGAGGGAGTTAGACCCAGGAGACTCCTGCACTAGTGCCTTTGCTCTGTCTGATGGTCACCCATTCCCTTTCTGCCTGTGCACCCTTTACCTGCAGTGTGACCACCTCACTGTACGTTCTATCCATGAAGACCTCATCCTTGGGAAGCTCCACAGTGACTCCAGGCACAGCTCCAGCTCTGAAACATCGATTTCCAGTAGCTGCAGCTGGAGACCTTCCTGCACACATGGTCACCCTGGACACTGGGAGTGTCCCTGACTTCACACATCGCACAGGAGGAGCATTCCACTTGGCCAAGCTGCCCCGTCATGACTTACCCTTAAATTGCTCCTTTTAATTTTATTACCACTAATTTAGAGAATATTAATGACAGAAGAAATACTCACCAAGTCCTACTTACCAAGGCTGCCGCTCTTCTTACTGAGGAGAGGTAGAAAATGAAAGGATCACCTCCTTCCCTCTTCACTGAACTCCCTCTCTTGCCAAACTCCAACTGAAGTGGTCTAATGCAGCCCAAAGCAGCACTCCAGTGCAGACAAAAGCAGCACTGTAGATGGCTTGCTTAGATGCTGTCTGAATCTAGCTTCTGAAAACCCATTTAAGCCAGTTAACTAATTAACTAGCTGCAGCTGCAGGCAGGGCCTGTCTAACCCCTGTTTTAAAGCTGGACTAAAACTCACCTTCTCCCAACCCAAAGAGCAACTTTTAGTTAGTTGCTAAATCAAAGAAAGATTAGACTTTAGATAGAAATTAACCCTTAAAAGCCCCTCTCTCACCAAACTCCAACTGAAGCGCTCCAATGCAGTCCAAAACAGCTCCCCAGTGCAAATTTTGAACATCTCTATCAAATCTCCTCTCAGCTTCTCCTCTCCAAGGAGAACAGTCCCAATCTCTCCAATCTATCCTCATAGCTGAAGTGTCTCATCCCTGGAACCATTCTTGTAAACCTCTTCTGCACTCTCTCCAATGTGTTCACATCCTTCCTATAATGTGCTGCCCAGAAGTGTACACAATACTCCAGCTGTCCAGTGTCTTAGATAAATTCAGCATAACCTCCTTGCCTCTTGTACTCTGTGCCCCTATTAATAAAGTCCAGGATACTATATGCTTTATTAACTGCTCTCTCCACCTGTCCTGCCACCTTCAATGATCTATGCACATATACACCCAGGTCCCTCTGCTCCTGCACACCCTTTAGAATTGTGCCCCTTATTCACACAGACCCCCAGGTGCCTCTGCTCCTCTCTGTCACCTGATCAAAAAACTCAAGAAAATTAGATAAACATGATTTGCTGCCAACAATCTGTGCTGCCTGTCCTTAATTAATCCTTCATTAATTAATTTTGTACCTAATTATCGTTTCTAGAAACTTCACTTGTTCACACCCTCGATCTCCCAGCCACCACCTCCCCCCTCCCCCTCCCCCACCCCAAGTGTCCCTGATTTTGTTTCATCAGGAGTAGGTCACCCTGAAGGAATGAGACCACAGGAGTGATACTGAGCAGCTGGACAGGCCAGAGTCACACAGCTCAACTCCCAAACTGCTCCTGCCCCACTCTGAGGAACAGGAGGCCATTCAGCCCCTCAATCCTGTTCCACTATTCGATGAGCTCATGGCTGATCAATGATCTAACACCATAAACCTGCCTTTTTTGTCCATATCCCTTCATATCAATGGTTAACAAAAATCTCAGTCTCAGATTTAAAATTAACAATTGACCCACCATCAATTGCCGTTTGTGGAAGCCAGTTCCAAACTCCTACCAGCCATTGTGTGGGGAAGTGTTTCCTCATTTCACTCTTGAAAGACCTGAGAAGAGCACCTGGCTCTGAGGTTGAGAAAGGTTTGAATGGCCCATTCTTCCCCTCGAGATGAACTAATTATAGTTCCAATGGCCAGATTCCAGGATTTTGTCTATGGCTGGTAAAAGTAGGGAAAATCTTAAGATATTCTATAAGTACATCAATGGGAAGAGGATAACCAGGGAAAGAGTAGGGCCCATAAGGGACCAAGGGGGCAATCTATGGGTGGAGCCAGAGGACATCGCTAGAGTGTTGAATGAATACTTCACGTCCGTCTTCACCCAAGAGAATGAGGATGAAGGTATCGAACTCGGGGAGAGAGACTGTGAGGTTCTTAAGCAAATTGATATAGGGAGTGACAAGGTATTGGAGGTGTTGGCAGGCTTAAAAGTGGACAAATCTCCAGGTCTGGATGATTTGTGTCCCAGACTGCTGAGGGAGGCAAGGGTGGAGATCGCAGGGGCTCTGACCCAAATTTTTAATTCCTCTCTGGCCACGGGGGAGGTGTCAGAGGACTGGAGAACAGCTAATGTGGTTCCGCTATTTAAGAAGGGTTGTAGAGATAAGCCAGGGAACTAAAGGCCAGTGAGTCTCACGTCAGTGGTAGGGAAACTATTGGAGAAAATTCTGAAGGAGAGTATCTATCTCCACTTGGAGAGGCAAGGTTTGATCAGGGATAGTCAGCATGGCTTTGTCAGAGGGAGGTCATGCCTAACAAATTTGATTGAATTTTTTGAGGAGGTGACCAGGTGTGTAGATGAGGGTAGTGCAGCCGATGTAGTTTATATGGATTTCAGCAAAGCCATTGACAAGGTCCCACAAGAGAGACTTATAAAGAAGCCAAAGGCACATGGGATACAGGGTAATTTGATAAGGTGGATTCAAAATTGGCTTAGTTGTAGGAGGCAGAGGGTGATGACAGAAGGATGCTTTAATGACTGGAAGCCAGTGTCCAGTGGCGTACCACAGGGATCTGTGCTGGGTCCCCTTTAATGGTCATTTATATAAACGACATAGATGACTATGTGGGGAGTAGGATTAGTAAGTTTGCAGATAACACAAAGATTGGCCGGGTGGTTAAAAGTGAGGTTGAGTGTCTTGGGCTACAGGAAGATATAAACGGGATGGTCAAATGGGTAGATAAGTGGTAGATGGAATTTAACCCTGAAAAGTGTGAGGTGATACACTTTGGAAGGAGTAATTTGACAAGGAAGTATTCAATGAACGGCATGACACTAGGAAGTTCTGAGGAACAAAGGGACCTTGACGTGTGTGTCCATAGATCTCTGAAGGCGGAGGGGCATGTTAGTGGGGTGGTGAAAAAGGCATATGGGACACTTGCCTTTATCAATCGAGGCATAGATTACAAAAGTAGGGAGGTCATGTTAGAGTTGTATAGAACCTTGGTGAGGCCACAGCTGGAGTACTGTGTGCAGTTCTGGTTGCCACATTGTAGGAAGAATGTGATTGCACTGGAGGGGGTGCAGAGGAGATTCACCAGGATGTTGCCTGGGATGAAACATTTAAGTTATGAAGAGAGGTTGGATAGACTTGGGTTGTTTTCGTTGGAGCAGAGAAGACTGAAAGGTGACCTGATCGAGGTGTACAAGATTATGAGGGGCATGGACAGGGTGGATAGGGAGTAGCTGTTCCACTTAGTTGAAGGGTCAGTCACAAGGGGACATAAGTTCAAAGTGAGGGGCAGGAGGTTTAGGGGGGATGTGAGGAAAAACTTTTTTACCCAGAGGGTGGTGACGGTCTGGAATGCGCTGCCTGGGAGGGTGGTGGAGGCGGGTTGCCTCACATCCTTTAAAAAGTACCTGGATGAGCACTTGGCACGTCATAACATTCAAGGCTATGGGCCAAGTGTTGGTAAATGGGATTAGGTAGGTAGGTCAGGTGTTTCTCACGTGTCGGTGCCGCTGTTGATGGGCCGAATGGCCTCTTCCGCACTGTGTGATTCTGTGATGCTTTGGTTCTTGTCCCGTCCCTTCCCACCTACATCCGTGATTCCTCTGACACCCTACATCATATCAACAATTCCCAGTTCCCTGGCCCCAACCGCCTCCTCTTCACCATGGACGTCCAATCCCTCTACACCTCCATCCCCCACCGGGATGGTCTGAGGGCCCTTAGCTTCTTCCTCAAACAGAGGCCCGAACAATCCCCATCCACCGCTACTCTCCTCCATCTGGCTGAACTTGTTCTCACACTGAACAATTTCTCCTTAAATTCCTCTCACTTCCTCCAAATAAAAGGTGTGGCTATGGGTACCCGCATGGGCCCCAGTTATGCCTATCTCTTTATGGGGTATGTGGAACATTCCTTGTTCCAGTCCTACTCCGGCCTCCTCCCACAACTCTTTCTCCGGTACATCGATGATTGCTTCGGTGCTGCTTCATGCTCTTGTCTGAACCTGGAAAAATTTATCAATTTTGCTTCCAATTTCCACCCCTCCATCATTTTCACATGGTCCATCTCTGACACTTCCCTTCCCTTCCTTGACCTCTCTGTCTCAATTTCTGGTGATAGACTGTCCACCAATATCCATTACAAGCCTACCGACTCCCACAGCTACCTCGACTACAGCTCCTCACACCCCACTTCCTGTAAGGACTCCATCCCATTCACCTTGTGTCCATGACATCCCTGTCAATCTCCCCTTTGCCCCCCACCTATCACTGACCATCTATCCAGCTTCACCTCCCCCACCACTTAAACAGTATAAATTTCATCACATTCCTACTTCTCTTTAGCTCTGAAGAAGAGTCAAACCAACTCGAAACGTTAACTCTGTTTCTCTCTCCACAGAGGCTGTTCGACCTGCTGAGTTTTTCCAGCATTTTCTGTTTTTGTTTCAGATTTCCAGCATCCGCAGTATTTTGCCTTTACATGAATTCCCGCTGTCTGCTCCGAGATTCCCGCTGTCTGCTCCGAGATTCCCGCTGTCTGCTCCGAGATTCCCGCTGTCTGCTCCGTGATTCCCGCCGTCTGCTCCGAGATTCCCGCTGTCTGCTCCACGATTCCCGCTGTCTGCTCCGAGATTCCCGCTGTCTGCTCCATGATTCCCACTGTCTGCTCCGAGATTCCCACTGTCTGCTCTGTGATTCCCGCTGTCTGCTCCGAGATTCCCGTCTGCTCCGTGATTCCCGCTGTCTGCTCCGTGATTCCCGCTGTCTGCTCCGAGATTCCCGTCTGCTCCGTGATTCCCGCTGTCTGCTCTGTGATTCCCGCCGTCTGCTCTGTGATTCCCGCCGTCTGCTCTGTGATTCCCGCTGTCTGCTCCGAGATTCCCGCTGTCTGCTCTGTGATTCCCGCTGTCTGCTCCGAGATTCCCGCTGTCTGCTCCACGATTCCCGCTGTCTGCTCCGAGATTCCCGCTGTCTGCTCCATGATTCCCACTGTCTGCTCCGAGATTCCCGTCTGCTCCGTGATTCCCGCTGTCTGCTCCGTGATTCCCGCTGTCTGCTCCGAGATTCCCGTCTGCTCCGTGATTCCCGCTGTCTGCTCCATGATTCCCGCTGTCTGCTCCGAGATTCCCGTCTGCTCTGTGATTCCCGCCGTCTGCTCTGTGATTCCCGCTGTCTGCTCCGAGATTCCCGCTGTCTGCTCCGAGATTCCCGCTGTCTGCTCTGTGATTCCCGCTGTCTGCTCCGAGATTCCCGTCTGCTCCGTGATTCCCGCTGTCTGCTCCATGATTCCCGCTGTCTGCTCCGAGATTCCCGTCTGCTCCGTGATTCCCGCTGTCTGCTCCATGATTCCCGCTGTCTGCTCCGAGATTCCCGTCTGCTCTGTGATTCCCGCCGTCTGCTCTGTGATTCCCGCTGTCTGCTCCAAGATTCCCGCTGTCTGCTCCAAGATTCCCGCTGTCTGCTCCGTGATTCCCGCTGTCTGCTCTGTGATTCCCGCCGTCTGTTCTGTGATTCCCGCTGTCTGCTCTGTGATTCCCGCTGTCTGCTCCGAGATTCCCGCTGTCTGCTCTGAGATTCCCGCTGTCTGCTCCGAGATTCCCGCTGTCTGCCCTGTGATTCCGGCTGTCTGCTCCGAGATTCCCGCTGTCTGCTCCGAGATTCCCGCTGTCTGCTCCGAGATTCCCGGTGTCGGCTCCGAGATTCCCGCTGTCTGCTCCGTGATTCCCGCTGTCTGCTCTGTGATTCCCGGTGTCGGCTCCGAGATTCCCGCTGTCTGCTGTGTGATTCCCACTGTCTGCTCCGAGATTCCCGCTGTCTGCTCCATGATTCCCACTGTCTGCTCCGAGATTCCCGTCTGCTCCGTGATTCCCGCTGTCTGCTCCGCGATTCCCGCTGTCTGCTCCGAGATTCCCGTCTGCTCCGTGATTCCCTCTGTCTGCTCCGTGATTCCCGCTGTCTGCTCCAAGATTCCCGCTGTCTGCTCCATGATTCCCACTGTCTGCTCCGAGATTCCCGCTGTCTGCTCCATGATTCCCACTGTCTGCTCCGAGATTCCCGCTGTCTGCTCCATGATTCCCGCTGTCTGCTCCGTGATTCCCGCTGTCTGCTCTGTGATTCCCGCCGTCTGCTCTGTGATTCCCGCCGTCTGCTCCATGATTCCCGCTGTCTGCTCCATGATTCCCGCTGTCTGCTCTGTGATTCCCGCTGTCTGCTCCGAGATTCCCGCTGTCTGCTCTGTGATTCCCGCTGTCTGCTCCGTGATTCCCGCTGTCTGCTCTGTGATTCCCGCCGTCTGCTCTGTGATTCCCGCCGTCTGCTCTGTGATTCCCGCTGTCTGCTCCGAGATTCCCGCTGTCTGCTCTGTGATTCCCGCTGTCTGCTCTGTGATTCCCGCTGTCTGCTCCGAGATTCCCGCTGTCTGCTCCGAGATTCCCGCTGTCTGCTCCAAGATTCCCGCTGTCTGCTCCGTGATTCCCGCTGTCTGCTCCGAGATTACCGTCTGCTCCGTGATTCCCGCTGTCTGCTCCGTGATTCCCTCTGTCTGCTCTGAGATTCCCGCCGTCTGCTCTGTGATTCCCGCCGTCTGTTCTGTGATTCCCGCTGTCTGCTCTGTGATTCCCGCTGTCTGCTCCGAGATTCCCGCTGTCTGCTCTGAGATTCCCGCTGTCTGCTCCGAGATTCCCGCTGTCTGCTCTGTGATTCCCGGTGTCGGCTCCGAGATTCCCGCTGTCTGCTGTGTGATTCCCACTGTCTGCTCCGAGATTCCCGCTGTCTGCTCCGAGATTCCCGCTGTCTGCTCCGTGATTCCCTCTGTCTGCTCCGAGATTCCCTCTGTCTGCTCCGAGATTCCCACTGTCTGCGCCGCGATTCCCGCTGTCTGCTCCGTGATTCCCTCTGTCTGCTCCGAGATTCCCTCTGTCTGCTCCGAGATTCCCACTGTCTGCTCCACGATTCCCGCTGTCTGCTCCGAGATTCCCGCTGTCTGCTCCGTGATTCCCGTCTGCTCTGTGATTCCCGCTGTCTGCTCCGTGATTCCCGCTGTCTGCTCCGAGATTCCCGCTGTCTGCTCCGTGATTCCCACCGTCTGCTCTGTGATTCCCGCCGTCTGCTCTGTGATTCCCGCCGTCTGCTCTGTGATTCCCGCTGTCTGCTCCGAGATTCCCGCTGTCTGCTCTGAGATTCCCGCTGTCTGCTCCATGATTACCGCTGTCTGCTCTGTGATTCCCGCTGTCTGCTCCGTGATTCCCACCGTCTGCTCTGTGATTCCCACCGTCTGCTCTGTGATTCCCACCGTCTGCTCCGTGATTCCCACCGTCTGCTCTGTGATTCCCGCCGTCTGCTCTGTGATTCCCACCGTCTGCTCTGTGATTCCCGCTGTCCGCTCTGAGATTCCCGCTGTCTGCTCCGAGATTCCCGCTGTCTGCTGTGTGATTCCCACTGTCTGCTCCGTGATTCCCGCTGTCTGCTCTGTGATTCCCGGTGTCTGCTCCGAGATTCCCGCTGTCTGCTGTGTGATTCCCACTGTCTGCTCCGAGATTCCCGCTGTCTGCTCTGTGATTCCCACTGTCTGCTCCACGATTCCCGCTGTCTGCTCCGTGATTCCCATCTGCTCCGTGATTCCCGTCTGCTCCATGATTCCCGCTATCTGCTCCGAGATTCCCTCTGTCTGCTCCAAGATTCCCGCTGTCTGCTCTCTGATTCCCGCTGTCTGCTCTGTGATTCCCGCTGTCTGCTCTGTGATTCCCTCTGTCTGCTCCGTGATTCCCGCTGTCTGCTCTGTGATTCCCGCTGTCTGCTCTGTGATTCCCGCTGTCTGCTCTGTGATTCCCTCTGTCTGCTCCGAGATTCCCGCTGTCTGCTCTGTGATTCCCGCTGTCTGCTCCGAGATTCCCTCTGTCTGCTCCGAGATTCCCGCTGTCTGCTCCGTGATTCCCGCTGTCTGCTCTGTGATTCCCGCTGTCTGCTCTGTGATTCCCGCTGTCTGCTCTGTGATTCCCTCTGTCTGCTCCGAGATTCCCGCTGTCTGCTCTGTGATTCCCGCTGTCTGCTCTGTGATTCCCTCTGTCTGCTCTGTGATTCCCGCTGTCTGCTCTGTGATTCCCGCTGTCTGCTCTGTGATTCCCGCTGTCTGCTCTGTGATTCCCGCTGTCTGCTCTGTGATTCCCGCTGTCTGCTCTGTGATTCCCGCTGTCTGCTCTCTGATTCCCGCTGTCTGCTCTGTGATTCCCGCTGTCTGCTCTGTGATTCCCGCTGTCTGCTCTGTGATTCCCGCTGTCTGCTCTGTGATTCCCGCCGTCTGCTCTGTGATAGGGAAATGGGCAGAGACGCCCCCCATTCAGCTTCAGCAAACAGGCCAGAATGTCCAGTAACTGAGGGGCCGTATCGGTGACCACATTGTTGCTCTGCAACAACACCGGACCACTGCCTCCTGGGGCGGGGGCACAGGGGGTCACATCAGCTTGGGTGGTCCCTGGTCCTTGGGACCCAGCCGACACTCACTATACTGGGCCCCATCATTGGGCTCCTTTCTATCCTCATCCCAGTCTTTCCCAATTTCCCTCAGTGCCATAAGACAGGCCATAGGCCTGGTCCGGGAGTACACTCGGGCCACTGACCAATTTCCTCCTCACAGGGCCCGTGGACGGCTTTTCATGTGCCTGGTTTTGATCTACCCTCTAGGCCACCTTAATATCCTTCAACTACCCCTCAGGCTTCTCGGCCCTCTCCAAATTCCTGGTGTTTCTCTCAGGTTGACCCTGACGCTCCCTTTTCCTCTCGGTGAGCTGACAATGCAGGTTCTCCACTGTCTCCCTCAACATTTCTTCCTGCGTTTTCCTCTCCTGCCCTTTCATCATTTCACCCATCGGCCGATTCACTCCAGTCTCTCTGTCACTTGCCCAGTTTCCTGATTCTCCTTCTCTCCCGTCCTAATCCACGAGAACCTGGATTTATTTTCACAAACACAGTAACTGAGGTGCCTTTTCCTCTGATTGTTTGTGATGTTTCACAGTCTCTCCTGGGAGATGTCGGGCAGCATCATTCCCAACGCCGCTACTCCGGTTACATTGCCAACACATCCCGGGCGTCCGACCCTCCATCCAGGGGTCCGCGCCCTTGACCCTGTCCAGCATTTCGTTCCTGACCATAAAGTCCTGCTGCAATCACCAAAATCCTGTAAGAGGTTCCCCCACCCCCCACCTCCCCCTTGGGATTTAGGATTTATAAAGAGTAAAAAACGACACAAGGTTTAGCTCAAAGTTAAATTTGTTCTTTTATTATAACCATTAATATTCCTCATACAAATCCCTCAACAATTATATCAAATAAGACAGAAAACCACCAAAAGGGCAGATGGGGGACACAGCCCCTCCCCTCCCGCCGATCCCAGCGGCTCCGCAGCCATTGGTTGCAGACGGGAATTCTGCCCCTCAATCTGGTGGAAGTCCCGCCCCCGAGAGCTGCCAGCCCATCGGTGGCCCCACAGCGCCAGCGGCAGCAGTGGCCGGGACTGGAACTACAGGCAGCCCCCAAAGCCCAAAAACCCACAATGGCTAAGTGTGGGGGTGGGGAGTTGAGGCCCAGGAGGGTGGGGGCCGTGATCAAGAGGCCAGGCGGAGGGCTGCACCCAGAGCAGGTAGACCTTGTGAACACAGCACACAGAGAATAGGAGCAGGAGTAGGCCATTCAGCCCCTCCAGCCTGCTCCACCACTCATGGCCGATCTTCAACCTCAAGTCCATTTTCCAGCACTATCCCCGTTTCCCCTCATGTATTTACTATCTAGAAATCTGTCAATCTCTGACTTGAACATACCCAAACACAGGCCCCTGGGGTAGAGAATTCCAAACATTCACCTCCCTCTGAGTGAAGGACTTCCTCCTCATCTCAGTCCTAAATGGCCTGTCCCTTATTCTGAGACTCTGTCCGTGGTTCTGGACTCACCCAGCCAGGAGCAAACAAAACAGGCGAACTCCAGAGGTAAGATCAGGGCGATTCCATCACACTCCTGACTTGTGCTTTGTAGATGGTGGACAGGCTTTGGGGAGTCAGGAGGTGGGTTACTCGTAGCAGGATTCCTAGCCTCTGACCTGCTCTTGTAGCCACAGTATTTATATGGCAAGTCCAGTTCAGTTTCTGGTCAATGGTAACCCCCAGGATGTTGATAGTGGGGGGTTCAGTGATGGTAATGTCATTGAACATCAAGTGGTGATGGTTAGATTCTCTCTTGTTGGAGATGGTCATTGCCTGGCACTTGTGTGGTGTGAATGTTACCTGCCACTTGTCAGCCCAAGCCTGGATATTGTCCAGGTCTTGCTGCATTTGGACATGGACTGCTTCAGTATCTGAGGAGTTGTGAATGGTGCTGAACATTGTGCAATCATCAGCGAACATCCCCACTTCTGACCTTATGATGGAAGGAAGGTCATTGATGAAGCAGCTGAAGATGGTTGGGCCGAGGACACTACCCTGAGGAACTCCTGCAGTGATGTCCTGGAGCTGAGAGGACTGACCTCCAACAACCACAACCATCTTCCTTTGTGCTGGGTATGACTCCAACCAGCGGAGAGTTTTCCCCCTGATTCCCATTGACTCCAGTTTTGCTAGGCTCCTTGATTCTACACTCGGTCAAATGCAGCCTTGATGTCAAGGGCAGTCACTCTCACCTCACCTCGGGAGTTCAGCTCTTTTGTCCATGTTTGAACCAAGACTGGGGAGGAGGAGGCCGAGATGGATCTTCCACTCGGCACTTCTGGCTGAAGATTGTAGCAAATGCTTCAGCCTTATCTTTTGCCCTGTTGTGCTGGGCTCCTCCATCATTGAGGATGGGGATATTTATGGAGCCTCCTCCTCCAGTGAGTTGTTAACTTGTCCACCACCATTCACAACTGGATGTAGCAGGACTGCAGAGTTTAGATCTGATCCATTGGTTGTGGGATCGCTTAGCTCTGTCTATCACTTGCTGCTTATGCTGTTTGGCAAGTAGTCTTGTGTTATAGCATCACCAGGTTGACACCTCATTTTTAGGTATGTCTGGTGCTGCTCCTGGCATGCCCTCCTGCAATCTTCATTGAACCAGAGTCGATCCCCTGGCTTGATGGTAATGGTAGAGTGGGGGATATGCTGGGCCATGAGGTTACAGATTGTGTTCGAGTACAATTCTGCTGCTGCTGATGGCCCACAGCACCTCATGGATGCCCAGTCTTGAGTTGCTAGATCTGTTCGAAATCTATCCCATTTAGCACGGTGGTAGTGCCACACAACACGATGGAGGGTATCCTCAATGTGAAGGCGGGACTTCATCTCCACAATGATTGTGCGGTGGTCACTCCTACCGATACTGTCATGGACAGATGCATCTGCAGCAGGCAGGTTGGTGAGGATGAGGTCAAGTATGTTTTTCTCTCTTGTTGGTTCCCTCGCCACCTGCCGCAGACCCAGTCTAGCAGCTATGTCCTTTAGGACTCGGCCAGCTCGGTCAGTAGTGGGGCTACCGAGCCACTCTTGGTGATGGACATTGAAGTCCCCACCCAGAGTACATTCTGTGCCCTTGCCACCCTCAGTGCTTCCTCCAGGTGGTGTTCAACATGGAGGAGCACTGATTCATCAGTGAAAGGACATTAGTGAACCAGATGGGTTTTTACAACAATCGACAATGGTTTCCTTAGAATTTTAATTCCAGATTTTTATTGAATTCAAATTCCACCATTGAACCCAGGTCCCCAGAGCATTCCCCTGGTTCTCTGGATTACTCGCCCAGTGACAATATCACTATACAATCGCCTCCCCTAATATCATAGCTCAGTGTCAGATTTTATTTAGTAAATGCTCCTGTGCTCACTATTTAAGTGTAAACTGTTATTTTCAATCGGAGGTAACTGTTGTGATGGTTAACCCTCTGTGAAAATGGTTTGGACATTGCAGACACATTGGTGCCTGGGATAACCCAGCCTCGAAACAATCCCTGTCTGATCATGATCCAGGGGAATCCAGCTCATTAGGTGGAGCAAGTCTCAGGCTGCAGGTTCGAACCAGTAACTGGAGAAGGGGAATTTTCTGTCATTTCATTTCCTCATTCACTTCAATTTGGCACCAGCCAGAATGTCTGCCTGGCTCCAAAAGACAGTCACGCCTCATAGGTAGGGGTGTTTTGGTCAGCAGTGAGGGACAGGAGGATGTGACTGTCAGTGAGGCAGGTAATGGGACCGAGCAGACAGTGGGGGGGAAGCCTCAGGCTTTGCGATTGTCAAACAGGTTTGAGGTGCTCACAACCTGTGTGGATGAAAGCGAAGTCTGCAAGGTGGATGAGCTGACTGGCCATGGCTCTGTGGCACAGGAGGCCGTTCAAGTAGGGGCAGCAAAAAGGAATGTAGTGGTAGTAGGGGACAATATAGTGAGGGGGATTGACACTGTTCTCTGCAGCAAAAAGCAGGAGTCCAGGCGGCTGTGTTACCTGCCCGGTGCCTGGATTATTACCTGAGCCATGTGCAAATTGGCACAGGGCAAATAAGATCAGAGAGATGAATGTGTGGCTCAGAGACTGGTGAGGGAGAAGTGGGTTCCGGTTTGTGGGGCACTGACATCAGTACTGGGGAAAGTGGGGGCTGTATCGTTGGGCCGGTTTACACCTGAACTGTGCTGGGACCAGTGTCCTCGCACATCACATAACTGGGGAAGAAGAGAGGGCTGTAAACTAAACAGGGTGGGGGGGTGGGGTGGGGGGAGGTGAGAGATCAAACTTGGGTATGTGTGACAAATCAAGGGATAGATTCAAGGGAGGGCACCATAATAGTCATATGGGAAATGGGGATCATAGAATAGCAGGAAGGAACAGAGAGATAAAACCTAAGAATATACCAATATTCAAGACTAGATGTTACTGAGATAACAAAAAGACAAAACTAAAGTCTCTGTGTCTGAATGCGTGTAGTATTCATAACAAAGTAAATGAATTTATGGCCCACATTGAAGTAAATAAATATGATCTGATAGTAATTACAGAGACATGGCTGCAGGTCGACAATGATTGGGTCCTTAATATTGAAGGGTACATGACATTCAAGAAGAATTGGAAGCTCGGTAAAGGTGGAGGGGTAGCGCTGTTAATCAAAGAGGGAATTGGTGCAATAGTTAGAGATGACCTTGTTTCAGGAGATCAGGTTGTAAAATTGGTTTGGGTGGAGATGGGGAATAGTCGGGGGAAAAAGTCATTAGTGGGAGTGGTCTACAGGCCCCCTAACAGTAACCACAGTGTAGGACAAAGTATTCAAGAGAAAATATTGTGTGCTTGTGATAAAGGGACAGCAATAATCATGGGTGGTTTTAATCTACACAAACTGAAAAAATCAGATTGGCAGTAGTAGCCTGGACGAAGACTTTCATAGAATTCTTTCAAGATAGTATCTTAGAGTAGCATGTTCTGGAACCAACCAGAGAGCAGGTTATATTAGACTTGGTATTGTGTAACGTGACAGGATTAATTAATGACCTCAGAGTAAAGGCACCTCTAGGTAGCAAAGACAACAATATGGTTGAATTTTACATCCAATTTGAAAGGGAGAAGAGTGGGTCTAAGACTAGTATCTTAAACTTAAATAAGGGCAACTATGTGGGGATGAAAGCTGAGCTAGCTGAAGTAAACAGGGTTACTTGGCAAGGGGATAGATCAATAAAGAAGCAGTGACAGACTTTTCAGGAGATATTTCAGAATAGTCAGAATAAGTACATTCCTACTATAAAGAAGACTTCTAAGGGGAGGACCCACCATCTGTGGTTAACTAAAGAAGTTAAGGAAAGCATCAAACTTAAGGAAAAAGCATATAACTGCGCAAGGATGAGCGGAGGACAGATTGGTCAGAATATAAAGAACATCAGAGAATGACTAAAAGGTTAATCAGGAGAAAGAAATTAGAGTAGGAGAAGAATCTAGCTAGAAATGTAAAAACGGATAGCAAGAGTTTCGATCGGTATTTAAAGAGGAAAAGAGTAAATAAAGTGAATGTTGGCCCTCTAGAGAGCGAGAATGTAGAGTTAACACTAGATAAGAAGGAAATGTTGGATGTAATGAACAAATATTTTGTTTCAGTCTTCACTGTAAAAGATACAAAAAACATTCCAGTAATAGGTGTAAATCAGGAGGTGGAAGGGAGAGGGGAACTTGGTGAAATTATAATCACTAGGGAAGCAGTACTGAGCAAACTGATGGAGCTGTGGGGCTGACAAGTCTCCGGGTCCTGATGGACTTCAATCTAGGGTCTTAAAAAGAGGCGGCTAATGAGGTAGTAGGTGTGTCGGTGTTAATTTTCCAAAATTCACTAGATTCTGGAAAGGTTCCATCAGATTGGAAAGTAGTAAATATAACCCCCTCTGTTCAAGAAGGGAGGCAGAAAACAGGAAACTATAGACCAGTTAACATGATGTCTGTCCTGGGGAAGGTGTTCGAGCCAATTTATTAAAGAGGTTACAACTGGGCACTTAGAAGAACCCAAGGCAATTGGGAAGAGTCAGCATGGTTTTGTGAAAGGGGAATCATGTTTAACCTATTTATTGGAGTTTTTTTGAAGGAGTAACATGCGCAGTGGATAAAGGGGAGTGTGTAGACACACTGTACTTGCATTTCCAGAAGGCATTTGATAAGGTGCCACATCAAAGATTATAGAGATTCTATTATTAAATAGAAGCTCATGGTGTAGTGGGTAACATATTAACATGGATAGAGGATTGGCTGGCTGGCAGAAAGCAGAGAGTTTGCAGAAATGGGTCTTTTTCTGATTGTCAGGATATGATGAGTGGAGTCCCACAGGAGTCTGTACTGGGGCCTCAACTTATTACAATTTACATCAATGACTTAGATGAGGGGAGTGAAGGCATGGTAGCTAAATTTGAAAGAGACACAAAGATAGGTAGGAAAGTACATTGTGAAGAGGACATGAGGAGGTTGCAGATGGATAGAGATAGGTTGAGTGAGTGGGAAAAAAATCTGGCAAATGGAGTTTAATGTGGGAAAATCTGAAGTTGTTCACTTTGGCAGGAAGAATGAAAAAGCAGAGTATTACTTAAATGGGGAATGGCTGCAGAATTCTGAGCTGCAGAAGGATCTGGGTGTCCTAGTGCATGAGTCACAAAAAGTTAATATGCGGGTACAGCAAATAATTAAATAGGCTAATAGAATGTTATCCTTTATTATGAGAGGAATTGAACATAAAAGTAAGGATGGGTTTTGTACCATTTAAGAGGGGGTGGAGCAGGTGAAGCAGGATAGAAGGTCAGGGAGAGATGGGACTAAGGAGAGATCGGCAAAGGTGTCATGGAGACAAGACAAAGGGAGTGTCAATGGGAGTGTTAAAGACTAAGGGAGGTGCTGATAGTGGCAGAATGTGTTAATAGCTAACCAACAGCAAGCACAACATCAAAACCAGTGAGAGAGGGCCCTGTGGGGGTGGGGGAAGGTTTGGGGTAAAAGGATTTTTAAAAAATGAGTAAATAAATAAAAATTAATAATGAGCAATTTTTAAAAATTGAATTAAAAAGGAAGTAGAGATGGAGGAGAGAGTTCATGGTCTGAAGTTGTTGAATTCAATATTCAGTCCGGAAGGCTGTAAAGTGCCTAGTCGGAAGATGAGGTGCTGTTCCTCCAGTTTGCGTTGGGCTTCACTGGAACAATGCAGCAGGCCAAGGACAGACATGTGGGCAAGAGAGCAGGGTGGAGTGTTAAAATGGCAAGCGACAGGGAGGTTTGGGTCATGCTTACGGACAGACCGAAGGTGTTCTACAAAGCGGTCACCCAGTCTGCATCTTGTTATGATCCCAGCTGAGGTAACCCTGGAACAAGCCTGATCCCAGAGTGCAACCCTGCTTGATAGACCCTGACTTTTATTTTGTTTGTTTAGATACGGGGAGAGTGGCTACTGAGCAGAGGCACAGGAGTCAGCTACTGAACTTTTAACAAAAGAATAAAACATTGATTCAACAAGTAAAGATGAACTATATTACAATACTCCTTCACCCACAGCTAAACCTTTACAGATATATACAGATTTGTAAGGATAACACAAGTTTGCAAAAGCTATCTTATATTCTAATGTTCACAGTAAGTGCTCAGTCCATGTAAACCAATAGGTGACCTGTGGTTAGACACACCACACTCTGAAACCAAGTGACAGATGCCACCCCAGACAGATGCTATGGATCTCTCATAAATCCCCTCCAGATGCTTGTTACACTGTGAGTTAGCCAGTCTCACTGAACCCTGTCTCTCACATGAGGGTTTCCAACTTTCACTCTCCAAGAGCTCACTTTGGAATCTTCTCCCAAACTGATGGTTTCACTCAGACACTTTCCGCAAGGAATCAGCTCCAGGGTTTCAAGCTCTCCTTCTGATTTTCCTCTGCCCTGGGTCACCACATGTACTCAAGCTGTCTTCCACACACACTCTCTCACCAACTCAGCCTTCACAGGACACCACTGCTTCATATGCCCATCGCAAAGAGTTACCGACCTTCAGGTGTCTCTTTGAACCTTCTTGCCTTTTTCAAGCTGTTCTCACTTTAAATCTGGAGCTTGGAGCCTTTCTCTCTGACCCTCACTCTTAACTTCACTTAACAGGACCTTTTCCCAGCTTCCTGTCCTTCCTTTAACTAGAAGGTCTTCTTTGGACTTTCTCTTCTTCCGCTCCCCTGGACTTTTGGGGTTTTTCTTAGCTTGGGCCTTGCTCTCTGTCCTACTTTTAGGTTGTTTCTGCTTCACAGCTGCCTGTCCAGCACACACTTTCACACCAACTGAACTCAGACACCTTCCAAAACAAACTATTGTCTTTCTTCTTCTATCTGTGTGTCTTTGGGAGAAACCTGCCTATCGCACCCCCCCCGCCCGCCCATTGCTAGGTTCTTCCTACTCTTGTGTGTTTCCTTTCACTTTATAGGGGTCGTAAACATCTCACTAGAAATGCAAGCACCTTTTTAAAGTGAAACTACAACTCCATTTGATCTTTTTTAACACAAAGACACAGAAATAATGATCAAACTTAAACTTTAAAGCTAAAACTCATTCCTAACACTCACAAATACAAGTACAACTTACTTAAGATATTTCTATTTCCTAACACAGATAGTGCCCCAGGCACCACCAACACCATCCCTGGGTATGTCCTGTCCCACCGGCAGGACCAGCAGAGGGTCAAGCCCACCGACTCCCACAGCTACCTCAACCACAAATCCTCACACCCCGCTTCCTGTAAGGACTCCATCCCATTCTCTCAGTTCCTTCGCCTCTGCCGCATCTGTTCTGATGATGCCACTTTCCAAAACAGCTCCTCTGACATGTCTTCCTTCTTCCTTAACCGAGGTTTTCCACCCATGGTAGTTGACAGGGCCCTCAACCGTGTCCGGCCCATCTCCCGCGCATCCACCCTCATACCTTCTCCTCCCTCCCAGAAACATGATAGGGTCCCCCTTGTCCTCACTTATCACCCCACCAGCCTCCGCATTCAAAGGATCATCCTCCGCCATTTCCGCCAACTCCAGCATGATGCCACCACCAAACACATCGTCCCTTCACCCCCCCGATGGCATTCCGCAGGGATCGTTCCCTCCGGGACACCCTGGTCCACTCCTCCATCACCCCCTACACCTCAACCCCCTCCCACGGCACCTTCCCATGCAACCGCAGAAGGTGCAACACCTGCCCCTTTACTTCCCCTCTCCTCACCGTCCAAGGGCCCAAACACTCCTTTCAAGTGAAGCAGCATTTCACTTGCATTTCCCCTAACTTAGTCTACTGCATTCGTTGCTCCCAATGCGGTCTCCTCTACATTGGAGAGACCAAACGCAGACTGGGTGACCGCTTTGCAGAACACCTGCGGTCTGTCCGCAAGCATTACCCAGACCTCCCTGTCGCTCGCCATTTCAACACTCCACCCTGTTCTCTTGCCCACATGTCCGTCCTTGGCCATCTGTTCCATGTTGTTCTTTCACAGAACGCTGACCCTTGTTCTTCTCTTACATTCACGCCACTATCAGCACCTTCTTTAGTCTTTAACATTATCATTAATACCCCTTTGTCTTGTGTCCATGACATCTTTGTCAATCTCCCCTGAGCTCCCACCTATCCCTGACCTATTTTCCTCAACCTGCTCCACCCCCTCTTAACCAGTATGAAATCCATCACATTTCGACTCTTTAGCTCTGAAGGAGAGTCACGTGGACTTAAACAGTTAACTCTGTTTCTCTCCACATACGCTGTCAGACCTGCTGAGTTTTTCCAGCATTTTCTGTTTTTATTTCAGATTTCCAGCATCCGCAGTATTTTGCTTTTATAAAAGTTAGGATGTTATGCTTCAGTTATACAGGGCATTGGTGAGACTGCACCTCGAATACTGTGTGCAGTTTTGGTCTCCTTATTTAAGGAAGGATGTAAATGCATTGGAGGCGGTTCAGAGGAGGTTTACTAGATTGATACCTGGAATGAGTGGGTTGTCTTATGAGGAAAGGTTGGACAGACTGGGCTTGTTTCCACTGGAGTTTAGAAGAGTGAGGGGTGATTTGATTGAAGTTTACAAGATCCTGAACGGCTTTGACAAGGTGGACGTGGAAAGGATGTTTCCTCTTGTGAGTGAGCCCAGAACTAGGGGACACTGTTTTAAAATTAGGGGTCGCCCTTTTAGGACAGAGATGAAGAAAATTTTTTTCTCTCAGAGGGTTGTTTGACTTTGGAACTCTCTGCCTCAGAAGGTGGTGGAGGCGGGGTCATTGAATATTTTTAAGGCAGAGGTAGATAGATTCTTGTTAGGTAAGGGAATCAAAGGTTATCGGGGGTAGAAGGGAATGTGGAAATCGAAATTGAATGATGGAGCAGTCTCGAGGGGCCGAATGGCCTACTCCTGTTCCTATTTTGTTTGTTCATATGTTCCTAAGTTCAGCCACACCAAACGGACTGTCAACCTGACTCTCTCTCACCGGGATTGACAGCCTGGTTATGTTACACCAAGTACCTGTGCAGCTAAACACTACATCAAACACACCTCACACCCAGCTCACACAGTACCAATAAAACTCAATTCAATAATGCACCAAAATGGCCAGAACATTCACCGGACACAGATATTCACAACTCAAAAACAAAATTAAAGGCATCCAGAGACTGCTGTATACATAGTCCAGGCTGTACCTGTCCTGGGAGTGTTTGATGGGGAAAGTGTAGAGGGAGCTTTACTCTGTAACTAACTCCATGCTGTACTTGTCCTAGGAGTGTTTGATGGGGACGGTGTAGAGGGAGCTTTACTCTGTATCTAACCCCATGCTGTACCTGTTCTGGGAGTGCTTGATGGGGACAGTGTAGAGGGAGCTTTACTCTGTATCTAACCCCGTGCTGTACCTGTTCTGGGAGTGTTTGATGGGGACAGTGTTGAGCTTACAATGATTGATGCAGGTTTACACCCAGGTACCTATCAGGTTATATGTCTAGAGGAGATTACAGATACAGGGAGGGCAGAGGCCATGGAGGGATTTGAAAACAAGGATGTGGATTTTAAAATGAAGATGTTATTTGACCGGGGCTGATGTAGGTCAGTGTGCACAGGGGGTTTGTGCGAATGGTGTTTAATGTGGGTTACGACATGGGCGTTGGAGTTTTGGAAGAGTTCAGGAGCATGGAAATGTTTGTTAATCAATTGGAAATGATTTTATCCAGTATCACGTAAATCCTGATAAAAGTTAATGAAATGTTTACTGCCGTGTAATTGGAGCCATCGACATGAGTTTTAAGCTGTCACTGTCTAACCTGTTTCTGCTTTTCGATTCTTTCTGCTCTGTGCTCCTCCCTGCACAGCTATTTGTTTAACTGGTGTTAACGTTGTTGGTAATCGAGTTGAATATTCCTATTGTTTGGCTGGTGAATTCCCCCCCCAGTGATAGGTGGTAAAAGCTGCCCTGATGGTTTGGAGTAATGTGGACCAGCAGGAAATGGGTCGATTGTGGCAAATCTCCAGATATCGGGAATCTCCCCGGTGCTTTCTGCTCATTATTCTATATACCCCCAGGATCATCAATTTGTTTTTAGTTCCTCCTCAGTCAGGATATAAAAATGTCTCAGGTGTTTACATCCCCATTCACCTCTCAGAACCAGAGGCTGACCACACTTGGAACTGAAGACTCCAACATGAAGCTGCTGCTCCTCACCCTGGTTATGTTGCTGGTGGCCCAGCAGATGCCAGATGCTGACGGTAAGGACTGGAACCCACAGCCCCCCACACAACCACCAGGCCCGGCAAAAACTGCCCGTCTGGGGAGAGAACCTGACTCTGCTCACCAGTGAGCTCAGTCTAATGGCAGGATGCAGGTCGCACTGAGTGAGACACGTGGGATGGGGAAGAGGCTGCCAGATTCACCCCGTGTGTCAGTCTCAGTGACCCACAGCAGGCAGCTGGAAGGTGGGCAGATATCAGGCCCCCTGAGCTGTCAGTGATGTGCAGATCTTTGCACACAGCTCCAGGCAGGATTGGACTGCAGAGTCCCAGGCAATTGGACAATGCAGGAAAACAGGAGCCCAAAGTGTATTCCGTGGGTGACATGTCTGAGGATCCAGCTGCTTCCTAAAGTCTAAACAATCATCACTAAGAGATCAAAGGCACCATTTCATCAGGAGGGACCAGTAAAAGGCGACAGTGACAGTGCTGTACCTGTCCTGGGAGTGTTTGATGGGGACAGTGTAGAGGGAGCTTTACTCTGTATCTAACCCCGTGCTGTACCTGTCCTGGGAGTGTTTGATGGGGACAGTGTAGAGGGATATTTACTCTGTATCTAACCCCGTGCTGTACCTGTCCTGGGAGTGTTTGATGGGGACAGTGTAGAGGGAGCTTTACTCTGTATCTAACCCTGTGCTGTACCTGTCCTGGGAGTGTTTGATGGGGACAGTGTAGAGGGAGCTTTACTCTGTATCTAACCCCACGCTGTACCTGCCCTGGGAGTATTTGATGGGGACATTGTAGAGGGAGCTTTACTCTGTATCTAACCCCATGCTGTACCTGTCCTGGGAGTGTTTGATGGGGACAGTGTAGAGGGAGCTTTACTCTGTATCTAACCCCATGCTGTACCTGTCCTGGGAGTGTTTGATGGGGACAGTGTAGAGGGAGCTTTACTCTGTATCTAACCCCGTGCTGTATCTGTCCTGGGAGTGTTTGATGGGAACAGTGTAGAGGGAGCTTTACTCTGTATCTAACCCCATGCTGTACCTGTCCTGGGAGTGTTTGATGGGGACAGTGTAGAGGGAGCTTTACTCTGTATCTAACCCCGTGCTGTATCTGTCCTGGGAGTGTTTGATGGGAACAGTGTAGAGTGAGATTTACTCTGTATCTAACCCTGTGCTGTACCTGCCCTGGGAGTGTTTGATGGGGACAGTGTTGAGGGAGATTTACTCTTTATCTAACACCGTGCTGTACCTGCCCTGGGAGTGTTTGATGGGGACAGTGTAGAGGGAGCTTTACTCTGTATCTAACCCCGTGCTGTACCTGTCCTGGGAGTGTTTGATGGGGACGGTGTAGAGGGAGCTTTACTCTGTATCTAACCCCGTGCTGTACCTGTCCTGGGAGTGTTTGATGGGGAAAGTGTAGAGGGAGCTTTACTCTGTATCTAACCCCGTGCTGTACCTGTCCTGGGAGTGTTTGATGGGAACAGTGTAGAGTGAGATTTACTCTGTATCTAACCCTGTGCTGTACCTGCCCTGGGAGTGTTTGATGGGGACAGTGTTGAGGGAGATTTACTCTTTATCTAACACCGTGCTGTACCTGTCCTGGGAGTGTTTGATGGGGACAGTGTAGAGGGAGCTTTACTCTTTATCTAAGCCCCTGCTGTACCTGTCTTGGGAGTGTTTGATGGGGACATTGTAGAGGGAGCTTTACTCTGTATCTAACCCCGTGCTGTACCTGTCCTGGGATTTTTTGATGGGGACGGTGTAGAGGGAGCTTTACTCTGTATCTAACCCCGTGCTGTACCTATCCTGGAGGTTTTTGATGTTTTTCACACTTTGATCTCTGGTATTATTTCTCTCTTTCCCAGCGTCTATGCTTCAATGTGCTGGAGGTGCCGGTCACTGCCAGTTGTCCTCATGTGTTGACGAGATTATGGATGTGGATGGAGACAATTGTGGTGACGGATTATTGTAAGTGAACACATGAAACATACACCGACCGACACAAAAAATCAATAATTGTCACCCATACCCTCATGTGTAATTTTCCAGTTGTTTGTCCACTTTCTCTTGTCCCCCACTTTCAACCTCTGACCCCTGCACTCTTGGCTGGTCCCCTGATATGAGGAGGTTCATTGGTGCCTGTGTGGAGTTTATTCAGTGTGTTTATCACTTGTCCTCCCCCCACAGCCTCTCGTTAGTTTGGAACTTGTGTCCCAGGGTCTCACTCTTTCATTGTGAACAGTCATGGGCTCTGACACCAACTGAAAGCCCCCTCCTCATGTGTGAGTCCAGATAGAGAGAGTTGGAATGATATTGATCCCTGGCTAATCATATGCCCTGATGCAGTGTCCTGAGGCTAAATGAACTGTGAACCCAGTCACAGAGCAGGAGGGGGCTGAATAGATTGAAGCTAGAAATCCACTAGATGACCCCATTCTCCAACTGTCCTGGGGTTGGACTGGGGAGAGCTACAAACTAGACAAGATGGAGGGGAATCTGTCACCGGTCACATTACCATGACAAACCCACCTGTAACTACCCACTTCCCCACCAACTCCCACTAAACCCAGGCTCAAACTGAAGAACAGCCCAGGACTGTCTGTCACATCACAGGAGGGGGAGAGGGAGGCAGAGAGAGAGAGAGAGGGAGGTGGAGTGACAGAGGGGCAGAGGGAGAGTGAGATCGAGGGGTTAAGGAGTGAAGCAGTTTTACTGTGAAATTCATTCAAGTGAACAAGAATGAGAAAAAGATGGGGTTTGTGAAGATGCCACAACCATTGCTCTGAGCCCCAATGTTCAACCCCAATGTTCAATCCCAATGTTCAACCTGAATGTTCAACCCCAATGTTCAACCCCAATGTTCAACCCCAATGTTCAACCCCAATGTTCAACCCCAATGTTCAACCCCAATGTTCAACCCCAATGTTCAACCTGAATGTTCAACCCCAATGTTCAACCCCAATGTTCAACCCCAATGTTCAACCCCAATGTTCAACCTGAATGTTCAACCCCAATGTTCAACCCCAATGTTCAACCCCAATGTTCAACCCCAATGTTCAATGTTCAACCCCAATGTTCAACCCCAATGTTCAACCCCAATGTTCAACCCCAATGTTCAATGTTTAACCCCAATGTTCAACATTGAGGACATTTCTCAAACTGACTCCATTTTCTCTCTTTCGCAGCTGTTGTCCTAAACCCAAAGACTAGCATTTCGGGTCGATGCAGGAGAATGTGGGCGAGTGAAAGGATCCCCATCTCCATCCCCCTGTGGCTCATCAATCTGTCAACCTAACACTCCCCAGCAAATCTCAACCCTGCTACCCAGATTCATCCCTGAATAAAGAATTTCTCCAATCTTCAATCGAATCATTGTCTTCATACTGCACATCTCAATATCTAAACAGAGTGGGGCAGGGGGGTTGAGGGGCAGGGGGGGTGAGGGGCAGGGGGTGTGAGGGGCAGGGGGGTGGGGTGAGAGGGGCAGGGGGGTGAGGGGCAGGGGGGTGTGAGGGGCAGGGGGGTGTGAGGGGCAGGGTGGTGTGAGGGGCAGGGGTGTGAGGAATGGGAAGGGGGGGTGAGGGGGATGGGAAAGGGGAAGGGGGCAGGGAGGGGTGTTGAAGAGTCAGGTGGTGGAGAGGGGAGTGATGGGGTAAAGGGGGTGAGGGGGCGAGGGGGTGAAGGGAGTAGGGGTGGGGAAGGGGAGCGAGGGGGTCAGGGGATGGGGTTGGGAGTGAGGGGGTGGGGTTGGGAGTGAGGGGGTGAGGGGGTGGGGTTGGGAGTGAGGGGGTGGGGTTGGGAGTGTGGGGGTGGGGTTGGGAGTGTGGGGGTGGGGTTGGGAGTGAGGGGGGGGTTGGGAGTGAGGGGGTGGGGTTGGGAGTGAGGGGGTGGGGTTGGGAGTGAGGGGGTGAGGGGGTGGTGTTGGGAGTGAGGGGGTGGGGTTGGGAGTGAGGGGGTCAGGGGGTGGGGTTGGGAGTGTGGGGGTGGGGTTGGGAGTGTGGGGCTGGGGTTGGGAGTGTTGGGGTGGGGTTGGGAGTGAGGGGGTGGGGTTGGGAGTGAGGGGGTGGGGTTGGGAGTGAGGGGGTGGGGTTGGGAGTGAGGGGTAGCTGAAGGGCTGGTGAGACGAATGAATGAGCAGGAGGGGGTGAGTGTGCAGGGATGTGGGGAGTGGGGTGTGACGGGGTGGGGAGTTTGGTGAGGGGAGGGTCCAGGAGGGGGTTGAGGTGGTAGGAAGGGATCATGAGAGGGCAGGGAGGGGAGAGAGGGTGAGTGGATGGGAAACAGGGTGAGAGATGGTCTAAGGGCAGAGAGGAGAGTGAGGGGATGGGGAGGGGCATGACCGAAGATGAGGAGGTTGAGCAGATTGGGGCCGGGAGGGAGCATGGAGGGTGGGGGAGGTATTATGGGGTACAGAGGGGGCTGAGGGAACGGGAAGGAGTGAGGCGGGTGAGGGGTGTGAAGGGGCAGGTAATGGGTTGAGGAGGCAAGGAGGGGGTTGAGGGGATGGGTGAGGGGACAAGAAGGGGTGAGAGAATGGGGAAGGGTTGAGGGGTAGGAAAGGGGAATGAGGCAGGTGAGGGGGCTGGGATGGGTTGAGGGGAAAGGAAGTGGGGAGTGAAGCAGCAAAGTGGGGTGAGAGGAAGGAGAGGAGTTAAGGGGCTGGAAGAGAAGAGTGAGGCAGGGTGAGGGGAATAAAGGGGCAGGGAGGGTTGAGGGGGTGGGGAAGGGGGTATGAAAAGGATGAAGGGGAAGGGTCTGGGTTGAGGGGGATGTGAGTGTCCGGGGAGGGAAGTGAGGGTGGCAGGGAGAGTGCAAGAGGGTGAGGGGAGGGGTAGGGCTGGAGTGAGGGTAATCGTTCGTCCCCTCACTCCCTCTGATTCTAAGAATCTGTTACTCTCCTTCCTTCATGGTCGTGTTTTTTATTCTGTTGGTTGTGTTGAAAAGTCAGCGTTTGGTGCCCATCCCGAATGCCCCTGAGATGAGGGGCAATTACTCCAGGTGGGGTATCACCAGGAAGCAGCACAGTCATAGCAGGACTTGTTTAACCTTATACTCCAACACCCCCCTTACAGTCAACACTGGGCAACAAGAACTGTAACTGCCCCCTCCACATTCCCGCCCCCTCCACATTCCCACCCTCTCCACATTCCCGCCTCCTCCACATTCCCGCCCACCCCACATTCCCGCCCCCTCCACATTCCCGCCCCCTCCACATTCCCGCCCCCTCCACATTCCCGCCCCCTCCACATTCCCGCCCACCCCACATTCCCGCCCCCTCCACATTCCCGCCCACCCCACATTCCCACCCCCTCCACATTCCCGCCCCCTCCACATTCCCGCCCCCTCCACATTCCCGCCCCCTCCACATTCCCACCCCCTCCACATTCCCGCCCCCTCCACATTCCCACCCCCTCCACATTCCCGCCTCCTCCACATTCCCGCCCACCCCACATTCCCGCCCCCTCCACATTCCCGCCCCCTCCACATTCCCGCCCTCTCCACATTCCCGCCCCCTCCACATTCCCGCCCACCCCACATTCCCGCCCCCTCCACATTCCCGCCCCCTCCACATTCCCGCCCACCCCACATTCCCGCCCCCTCCACATTCCCGCCCCCTCCACATTCCCGCCCACCCCACATTCCCGCCCACCCCACATTCCCGCCCCCTCCACATTCCCGCCCCCTCCACATTCCCGCCCACCCCACATTCCCACCCCCTCCACATTCCCACCCACCCCACATTCCCGCCCCCTCCACATTCCCGCCCACCCCACATTCCCGCCCCCTCCACATTCCCGCCCTCTCCACATTCTCGCCCACCCCACATTCCCGCCCCCTCCACATTCCCGCCCACCCCACATTCCCGCCCCCTCCACATTCCCGCCCACCCCACATTCCCGCCCCCTCCACATTCCCACCCACCCCACATTCCCGCCCCCTCCACATTCCCGCCCCCTCCACATTCCCGCCCACCCCACATTCCCGCCCCCTCCACATTCCCGCCCACCCCACATTCCCGCCCACCCCACATTCCCGCCCACCCCACATTCCCGCCCCCTCCACATTCCCGCCCACCCCATATTCCCGCCCCCTCCACATTCCCGTCCACTCCCGATAACCTTTCACCCCCTTGTTAGTCAGGAATCTATCCAGCTCCACCTTAAAATATCCAGAGACTCTGCTCCCACCGCTCTCTGGGGAAGAGAGTTCCAAAGACTCACCACCCTCTGAGAGAAAAAAACTCTCCTCATCTCTGTCTCTCACACTCACTCACTCTCACTCATTCTCACACACACTCACACTCTCACACACACTCACTCTCACTCACACTCAGTCACACTCTCTCACTCACTCTAACTCTCTCACACACTTTCACACTCACACTCGCACGCTCTTACACTCACTCTCACACACAGACTCACACACACTCACACTCCCTCACTCACACACTCACACTCAGTCACACTCACACTCTCACACACACACTCACACACTCTCACACTCACACACACACTCACTCTCACTCAAACACACACTCTCACACTCACACACACTCACATTCATGCTCTCTCACTCACACGCACTCAGTCACACTCACACTCACACACACACTCTCACACTCACACACACACTCTCACACACTCAAACACACACACTCACTCACACACTCAGTCACTCTCACACACTCACACATGCACTCACACTCACATACTCACTCTCACACTCAGTCACACTCACACTCTCACTCACACATACTCACACTCTCTCACTCACACTCACACACACTCACTCTCACACTCAGTCACACTCACATTCTTTCACACACTCACACACTCATACATGCACACTCACACATGCACTCACTCTCACACTTTCACACACACACACTCACACTCTCTCACTCACACACACTCACACATACTCAGTCACACTCACACTCTCTCACATTCAATCACTCACTCACTCTCACACTCACTCTCACAGACACACACACACTCACACTCTCTCACACTCAGTCACTCTTTCACACTCTCACACTCAGCCACTCTCTCACACTCACTCACACTCACTCTCACTCATTCTCACACACTCTCACACACACTCACACACACTCACACACACTCATTTACACTCACACGCTCTTACTCACACTCACTCTCTCACTCACACTCACTCACACTCACGCCCTCACACTCACACACACACACACTCTCTCACATACACTCACACTATCTCACTCTCACACTAGCACTCACTCACACTCACACTCGCACTCTCTCACACTCTCACACTCACTCACTCTCACACTCACTCACTCTCACTCGCTGTCAAACACACTCACTCTCACTCACACACAGTCACACTCGCACTCTCACACTCCCACACACGCACTCTCACACTCACACTCACACACTCTCACACTCACTCACACACTTACTCACACACCCTCTCACTCACACTCACACACACATTCAGTCACACTCTCTCACTCACACTCACATTCACACTCACACACACCCTCTCACTCACACACATGCTCACTCTCACTCTCACGCACACACTCACATACACGCTGTCTCTCACACACACACTCATACGCACTCTCTGACAAACACACACCCTTTCACTCACACTCTCTCACTCACACACACACGCACGCTCCCTCAGTCTCCCACACACACTCCCACTCACACAGATACGCACACACACGCTCTCACTCTCTCACTCACACTCACAGCCCCGATGGCTTCTATCTTTATACCCATGTATAGCTGTTCTTGTCTGCCTGGTCTTAATAAACAAACACACACTGTGTTTTCCCAATCCCTTATGAGCGGCTGCTGCCCTTGTGTCTTTATAACAACTTGTCAGGTGCAGCCCTCATCCCCTCTATTGGATACAGACTCGAAAGGATGGGACTGATAACCAGCTGAGCAATTCATTGCCGGGTCTGGCTGGGTCTCCTGCAGCAGTCATGCAGAGGGTGATGCAGCGGCCGTGTAACATGACTAATAATCCTAAGGTCTCAGCTGATGCCCTGGGAATATGGGATCAAATCCGACCACAGCAAATGTTGGAATTTAAATTCAACAAATAAATCTGGAATTGAAAAGCAGTTTTTGGTAATAGTTGTTTTGTTGGGTTGTCACTGCCCATAGTGTGTCCCTGGTGTGTCCTGGTGTGTCCCTGGTGTGTCCCTGGTGTGTCCCTGGTGTGTCCCTGGTGTGTACCTGGTGTGTACCTGGTGTGTCCCTGGTGTGTCCCTGGTGTGTATCTGGTGTGTACCTGGTGTGTCCCTGGTGTGTCCCTGGTGTGTATCTGGTGTGTCCCTGGTGTGTACCTGGTGTGTCCCTGGTGTGTATCTGGTGTGTACCTGGTGTGTCCCTGGTGTGTCCCTGGTGTGTATCTGGTGTGTCCCTGGTGTGTACCTGGTGTGTCCCTGGTGTGTATCTGGTGTGTACCTGGTGTGTCCCTGGTGTGTATCTGGTGTGTCCCTGGTGTGTCCCTGGTGTGTCCCTGGTGTGTCCCTGGTGTGTCCCTGGTGTGTATCTGGTGTGTCCCTGGTGTGTCCCTGGTGTGTCCCTGGTGTGTCCCTGGTGTGTCCCTGGTGTGTATCTGGTGTGTCCCTGGTGTCTCCCTGGTGTGTCCCTGGTGTGTACCTGGTGTCCCTGGTGTGTACCTGGTGTGTCCCTGGTGTGTACCTGGTGTGTACCTGGTGTCCCTGGTGTGTCCCTGGTGTGTACCTGGTGTGTACCTGGTGTGTCCCTGGTGTCCCTGGCGTGTCCCTGGCGTGTCCCTGGTGTGTCCCTGGTGTGTACCTGGTGTGTATCTGGTGTGTCCCTGGTGTGTCCCTGGTGTGTCCTTGGTGTGTCCCTGGTGTGTCCCTGGTGTGTCCCTGGTTGTCCCTGGTGTGTACCTGGTGTGTCCCTGGTGTGTCCCTGGTGTGTCCCTGGTGTGTATCTGGTGTGTCCCTGGTGTGTCCCTGGTGTGCCCCTGGTGTGTACCTGGTGTGTCCCTGGTGTGTCCCTGGTGTGTATCTGGTGTGTATCTGGTGTGTATCTGGTGTGTCCCTGGTGTGTACCTGGTGTGTCCCTGGTGTGTCCCTGGTGTGTCCCTGGTGTGTACCTGGTGTGTCCCTGGTGTGTCCCTGGTGTGTCCCTGGTGTGTACCTGGTGTGTCCCTGGTGTGTCCCTGGTGTGTACCTGGTGTGTCCCTGGTGTGTACCTGGTGTGTCCCTGGTGTGTACCTGGTGTGTCCCTGGTGTGTCCCTGGTGTGTACCTGGTGTGTACCTGGTGTGTCCCTGGTGTGTATCTGGTGTGTCCCTGGTGTGTCCCTGGTGTGTACCTGGTGTGTCCCTGGTGTGTATCTGGTGTGTATCTGGTGTGTATCTTGTGTGTCCCTGGTGTGTCCCTGGTGTGTACCTGGTGTGTATCTTGTGTGTCCCTGGTGTGTCCCTGGTGTGTACCTGGTGTGTAGCTGGTGTGTATCTGGTGTGTCCCTGGTGTGTCCCTGGTGTGTCCCTGGTGTGTACCTGGTGTGTATCTGGTGTGTATCTTGTGTGTCCCTGGTGTGTCCCTGGTGTGTATCCGGTGTGTATCTTGTGTGTCCCTGGTGTGTCCCTGGTGTGTACCTGGTGTGTAGCTGGTGTGTATCTGGTGTGTCCCTGGTGTGTCCCTGGTGTGTACCTGGTGTGTATCTGGTGTGTATCTGGTGTGTCCCTGGTGTGTCCCTAGTGTGTCCCTGGCGTGTACCTGGTGTGTCCCTGGTGTGTATCTGGTGTGTCCCTGGTGTGTCCCTGGTGTGTCCCTGGTGTGTCCCTGGTGTGTATCTGGTGTGTATCTGGTGTGTCCCTGGTGCGTATCTGGTGTGTATCTGGTGTGTCCCTGGTGTGTCCCTGGAGTGTACCTGGTGTGTATCTGGTGTGTCCCTGGTGTGTCCCTGGTGTGTACCTGGTGTGTACCTGGTGTGTATCTGGTGTGTATCTGGTGTGTCCCTGGTGTGTCCCTGGTGTGTATCTGGTGTGTCCCTGGTGTGTCCTTGGTGTGTACCTGGTGTGTACCTGGTGTGTATCTGGTGTGTATCTGGTGTGTCCCTGGTGTGTCCCTGGTGTGTCCCTGGTGTGTACCTGGTGTGTATCTGGTGTGTCCCTGGTGTGTCCCTGGTGTGTATCTGGTGTGTCCCTGGTGTGTCCCTGGTGTGTATCTGGTGTGTCCCTGGTGTGTACCTGGTGTGTCCCTGGTGTGTATCTGGTGTGTCCCTGGTGTGTCCCTGGTGTGTACCTGGTGTGTATCTGGTGTGTATCTGGTGTGTCCCTGGTGTGTCCCTGGTGTGTACCTGGTGTGTACTTGGTGTGTATCTGGTGTGTCCCTGGTGTGTCCCTGGTGTGTACCTGGTGTGTACCTGGTGTGTATCTGGTGTGTCCCTGGTGTGTCCCTGGTGTGTCCCTGGTGTGTCCCTGGTGTGTATCTGGTGTGTCCCTGGTGTGTCCCTGGTGTGTCCCTGGTGTGTCCCTGGTGTGTACCTGGTGTGTATATGGTGTGTCCCTGGTGTGTCCCTGGTGTGTCCCTGGTGTGTATCTGGTGTGTCCCTGGTGTGTCCCTGGTGTGTATCTGGTGTGTATCTGGTGTGTACCTGGTGTGTCCCTGGTGTGTATCTGGTGTGTCCCTGGTGTGTACCTGGTGTGTCCCTGGTGTGTATCTGGTGTGTCCCTGGTGTGTCCCTGGTGTGTACCTGGTGTGTCCCTGGTGTGTATCTGGTGTGTCCCTGGTGTGTCCCTGGTGTGTACCTGATGTGTACTTGGTGTGTATCTGGTGTGTCCCTGGTGTGTCCCTGGTGTGTACCTGGTGTGTATCTGGTGTGTATCTGGTGTGTCCCTGGTGTGTCCCTGGTGTGTCCCTGGTGTGTCCCTGGTGTGTCCCTGGTGTGTCCCTGGTGTGTATCTGGTGTGTCCCTGGTGTGTCCCTGGTGTGTCCCTGGTGTGTACTTGGTGTGTATCTGGTGTGTCCCTGGTGTGTCCCTGGTGTGTACCTGGTGTGTCCCTGGTGTGTATCTGGTGTGTCCCTGGTGTGTCCCTGGTGTGTCCCTGGTGTGTATCTGGTGTGTCCCTGGTGTGTCCCTGGTGTGTCCCTGGTGTGTCCCTGGTGTGTACCTGGTGTGTATATGGTGTGTCCCTGGTGTGTCCCTGGTGTGTCCCTGGTGTGTATCTGGTGTGTCCCTGGTGTGTCCCTGGTGTGTATCTGGTGTGTATCTGGTGTGTACCTGGTGTGTCCCTGGTGTGTATCTGGTGTGTCCCTGGTGTGTACCTGGTGTGTCCCTGGTGTGTATCTGGTGTGTCCCTGGTGTGTCCCTGGTGTGTACCTGGTGTGTCCCTGGTGTGTATCTGGTGTGTCCCTGGTGTGTCCCTGGTGTGTACCTGATGTGTACTTGGTGTGTATCTGGTGTGTCCCTGGTGTGTCCCTGGTGTGTACCTGGTGTGTATCTGGTGTGTATCTGGTGTGTCCCTGGTGTGTCCCTGGTGTGTCCCTGGTGTGTCCCTGGTGTGTCCCTGGTGTGTCCCTGGTGTGTATCTGGTGTGTCCCTGGTGTGTCCCTGGTGTGTCCCTGGTGTGTACCTGGTGTGTCCCTGGTGTGTATCTGGTGTGTCCCTGGTGTGTCCCTGGTGTGTCCCTGGTGTGTACCTGGTGTGTCCCTGGTGTGTCCCTGGTGTGTCCCTGGTGTGTACCTGGTGTGTCCCTGGTGTGTATCTGGTGTACCTGCTTAGACGCCATTAGCAGCCTTGAAGAAATTACCATGAAGCCTTTATTAACCTTTCAGGACTCTGTAGATATTTACAGTGCAGGGTACATGTATGGAGAGGACTCCCTAGGGTGTCCTAATGTCCCTCAGGGACATCCTTACCTGGCCTGGCCTAAAGGGAATGTGGAAGAGGTTGTTGGGGTTGGCTCTGTGTGGCGGGTGTGACTGGAATCCTCTCAGTTTACGCTGGTGACCTGCTCAATATCGTCACAGATCTAGCTGCCCCACAGAGGAAGCACCAATGCTAATAAAATCCACTCAGCTGGGATCAACTGAGGAAAATATTGTGGATTCCCTGCTTGGTGAGTGGTTGTCAGGGGAGATCTGGCCCTTTGCCTGGAGCAGTACCCACCTTTTCTAATTCGGAGTCTACGTTTGCCCTGTGAAGGGACCCTGGCTGGCGAGGTGGTAAGGGCTGAAGGCCAAAGCTGGCACTCGCCTACCTGCTGGACAGGGCCCGCTCGGAGTGCTGCCCATACAGGGGTCGAGTGCTGGTCATAAACCAACTGATGGCCGCAGTGTTGTGGGACTTTGATCCTCCGCTGGAGTTTGTTACTAAGAAACAGGAGAAACTCATTAGCTTATTCCAGGACGAAGGGAAGCACTGGGTCATTGCTGAGGCTCTGAGACTCCGGCTTGTGGAGGGCACTCAGGCACTAGAGGGTCTTCACACCATCTTCAGACCCTGCAGAGGTACCTTTACACTGAGCCCCCCTCCCCAGTCGTGTATTTTTCACCAGGTGTCCAGCCTCAGTTACGGCCTTCAGCTCCTGTTTATAGACCTGGGAGGTCTCAGTCCCCCCTGGCAGGGGTTGTCCAGGGGCTGATCGGAGTCTGGAACATGGCCACCTCACACTGGAGCTCTCTCCTGTCAAGAGTGGCTGCTGTCAGGGAGCCAGTGCTCAGAAATCCCAGCCACCACCAATGCAGGTCCATGTGGCTGGTGTAAGAGGGGACTCAGGCTGCTGGGGGGGCCAGAGTTGGGGATGTGTTGCGTAGCGGAGGCTTGGGCTAGAAGGTATCACATGAACAGGCACAACATGGGTCAATTACTGTCCAGTTCATGGCCAAAGACAGCCACAGCCTCAGGACGGTGGTGCTCAGCTCTGACTGCGCTGCAGCTGTCCAGGTGTTTCCAGTGCGCTGTGGCCTCCTGTCTGAATAGACCCCCCCACCCCCCCTCCGTTCGAACACATTTTCACATTGGCCCAGGTTCCAAAACCTCCCTCAGGAACTTCAGCCACACAATTGGACCCGTCTTGAGGAAATTCCCTCTGTGCTTTCCAGTTTCTGCCTGGAGGGGTTTCCTGTAAGAGCTGCTGCCCATCCTTCACTTCCTCACCTTCACCAACCCTCCAGACACACCATGGCATCCCCATCCTGCCATCGGCCCCCGGTGGAGGGGGGTCTCTAGGTGGGAATCCTCCTCTTTCCCATCGAGGGTTCGGAGTGGAGGGTATTACATGCAGCAGTGCTGTGCAATCCTGGATTGAGATGGTCACAGAGTCCCAGGCTGCCTGGATATTCCGCAGCCTTGAGGAGTCTGTGCTCCGTGTTTATATCGAGTGCGCGAGGTTCCTGCCCCTTTGGAACTATTTGAGGGGCCTGGGCATCGAGGTTCGGTTGCACTTCAGCCCCGTGCTCCTGAAGTTTGCCCACCGGGTGAGGAGGGGGATGGGCCGGGGGTGGGGTGGGGGGTGTCGGTCTGACCAAGGTGACCATTGACAGGTCCAGGCAGCAGGCAGCCGAGGGACTTGTTCAGTCCGATTGTCTGCCCCTGTTCCGTGGCTATGTCAGTGCCCAGGTGCCTCTGGTACGCTTCAGGCCTTTCAGGCTAGGGGAACAAGTCTTTCCTGTCTATCCTATCTGGGCCCCTCATAATTTTGAACACCTCAATTAAGTCACCCCTCAGCCTCCTCTGTTCTAAGGAAAACAACCCCAGCCTGTCCAATCTCTCCTCATAGCTGCAATTCTCAAGCCCTGGCAACATTCATGTAAATCTCCTCTGTCTCTCTCCAGAGCAATTATGTCCTTCCTGTAATGTGGGAACCAGAACTGTACACACAATTCCAGCTGTGGCCTAACCAGCGTTTTATACAGTTCCAGCATTACAACCCTGCTTTTGTAATCAATATCTCATCTAATAAAGGAAAGCATTCCATATGCTTTCTTGACCACCTTGTCCACCTGTCCTGCTACCCTCAGAGACCTGTGAACATGCACTCCAAGGTCTCTCACTTCCTCAACCCCTCTCAATAAAAACCTTCCCGTTTATTGAGCATTCCCTTGCTTTATTTGCCCTCCCCAAATGCATTACCTCACACTTTTCCAGATTGAATTCCATTTGGCACTTCACCCACTCAACCAAACCATTGACATCATTCTGGAGTCAACAGCTATCCTATCAACTACACAGACAGTTTGACAGTCATCTGCAAATTTCTCAATCATGCCTCCCACATTTAAGTCTTAATCATTAATATATACAACAAACAGCAAAGGCCCCAACACCGAGCCCTGTAGAACAACACTGGAAACAGTTTTCCATTCGCAAAAATATCCATCAACCATTACCCTTTGTTTCCTGTCACTGAGCCAATTTTGGATCCAACCTGCAACCTTCCCCTGTATCTCATGGGATGTCACTTTCCTGATCAATCTGCTATGTGGGACCTTGTCAAATGCCTTCCTAAAATCCATGTAGACAACATCCACTGCACTCCCCTCATCAATCATCCTCGTTACTTCCTCAAAAAATTACATTAAGTTAGTAAGACACAATTTCCCCCTAACAAATCCATGCTGATTGTCCCTGATTAATCTGTGCCTTTCTAAGTGACAGTTTATCCTGTCTCTCAGAATTGTTTCCAATAATTTACCCACCGCTGAAGTCAGACTGACCGGCCGGATCATCGATTATTGTAAAAACCCATCTGGCCCATTCATGTCCTTTAGGGAAGAAACCTGCTGTCCTTACCCGGTCTGGCCTACATGTGACTCCACACCCACAGTCAGCAATGACTACATCACATTTTTAAAGCATATTCTATCGATCCTGCCTGTCTGCTAAAACTGCTCCAGAATCTCCTGGAATGTAAAGATAACCCTGGCTCCATTTCTTCTCTGCAACCTGTATTCTTAAACCCCTCTCCCCTGTCCCCTCCACCCCTCTCCCCTGTCCCCTCCACCCCTCTCCCCTGTCCCCTCCACCCCTCTCCCCTGTCCCCTCCACCCTCACCTCCTGTAAATGCGAGAAGATCATGGACTTTTTTTTTATTCATTCCCGGGATGTGGGCTTCGCTGGCTGGCCCAGCATTTATTGCCCATCCCTAGTTGCCCTTGAGAAGATGGTGGTGAGCTGCCTTCTTGAGCCACTGCAGTCCATGTGGTGTAGGTACACCCACAGTGCTGTTAGGATGCAAGTTCCAGGATTTTGACCCAGCGACAGTGAAGGAACGGCGATATATTTCCAAGTCAGGATGGTGAGTGGCTTGGAGAGGAACTTCCAGGTGGTGGTGTTCCCATCTATCTGCTGCCCTTGTCCTTCTAGGTGGTAGTGGTCATGGGTTTAGAAGGTGAATTCCTGCAGTGCATCTTGTAGATGGTACACACTGCTGCTACTGTGCGTCGAGGGTGGAGGGAGTGAATATTTGTGGATGTGGTGCCAATCAAGTGGGCTGCTTTGTCCTGGACGGTGTCAAACTTCTTGAGTGTTGTGGGAGCTGCACTCATCCAGGCAAGTGGGGAGTATTCCATCACACTCCTGACTTGCGCCTTGTAGATGGTGGAGAGGCTCTGGAGAGCAGCAGGAGGTCCTCTAACCCACAGATGGCACTGGAGACCCAACAAGCTCACCCCGCCAGGGATGAGGCTGCCAGTGGGGTCAGTGCCTGTGGATCTCGGAGGAGGGGCCTCCCTGCAGTGCAGGAAGAGGGTGAATGATCTCAAAACCTCCACCAGGGTAGGTCAGCCTTCTCCCCATCTCAAACTCACACCCTCACAAAGCCCATCAGGCATTGGCAGAGTTAGAGTCCACAGAAACCTCACACACCACTGGCACTCGGACACCACCACTGATTCTCTCACACACACATTCACATCTTCATCTCCTGTCACCTCCTGCACAAGTTACATCTTCAACCCGGACATAGGTAACTCAGCACACACAGCAGGGAGGCACGCTTATCATCTACTCTTGTATCCGCTCACAGTCCGCTCCATCTGTCTTCATGCAGGACAATGACAGAGAGAGATCCCAGGCAGGAGGGGGAAGGGGGGTGGGAATGCCGGAGCTCAGGCCACTCTCCCCCTTTGAAGGGCAGGCAGCAGAGCTGGTCAGCGAGGACAGGGACCCTTCCTGCCGACGGCAAGATTGGTGCCTCTCAACAAGCCTCTGAGGATCCATCCACTAGTCTTCGCCCACCCACAGGCACAGTGAGTGCTCTTTAATATGGGTGACTGTCTAGCCAATCATTAAATACCCCATCTCTCTATCACAGGCACCAGCAAGAATAGGAACCAGGACACCACCAGCCAGTCCATCAGCTCCAGGTCCCACAGCACCTGGGGTGCAGAGGCTGAGGAAGACCTGTCACTATGTTCACCTGCAGCCTCCACCAGCGCAGAGACACTCACCTCGGTGGGACCTAGTCCCAGAGCAGGCGCGGGGTCACTGCCTGGTGAGTACACCACAAACACGGCTCCAGAGAGGGTGGAGGCACTAGCAGCCCAGGTCTCCAGCACTCAGGAGGGCTGCTGGAGGTCAGGCCCCCACCGAGCCTGAGTCCAATGATGAGCCTCTGGAATCGGCCCTCAGAGAAACGTTGGAGCTCCAAACACAGGCAGAGGGACAACAGGCAGGGGAGTCAGAGACTCCAAACACAGGCAGAGGGACAACAGGCAGGGGAGTCAGAGACTCCAAACACAGGCAGAGGGACAACAGGCAGGGGAGTCAGAGACTGTCAGCAGCTGAGAAGGGAGGATGGGGGAATCCGTCCATGTTCTGCCAGATGTTGTAGTTCCAGCATGTGTGCACATCGAGGTCACCATGGAGACTCCGGTCCAGCTGTTTGTGTGGAAATGCACTCAGACCCACAGACCATTGCTGTAGCCATGAGTGGGATCCATCAGCGTCTGGGCGAGAGGGGGGAGGGGTACATCAACCTCCCTCCTGGTGCCCCTTCTCCTCACAGAGCCAGGGAGGGGCCCTCAGGCACCCACAGGGAGGAGGAGCGTCAGTCTGATACCCTGTGGTATCCAGGTCAGTCCAGGGGTGCCCAGCTGCTCCCAATTCCCTCGACCTGTGACCCCATCCACTCCAGCTGCTCAGGCCGACGAAGGTGCACCTCTCCCTGAGTAGGAAACTCCTATGAGGCCGGGGCCATCCAGGCTTCTGGCCACCAGAGGACATCTGCCAAGGTCATCACAGACATCAGGATGTAGCAGTCGGCAGCTGCCTCCACCTCTGCTGTGGATGTCAGGGCTGCACCCAGGGGTAGCGGTTAGGAAAATGAAAGAGTACTGAGAGAGAATGGTGGCACAGGCAGCACAGGTGGCACAGGCAGCACAGGTGGCACAGGTGGCACAGGTGGCACAGGTGGCACAGGTGGCACAGGTGGCACAGGCAGCACAGGCGGCACAGGTGGCACAGGTGGCACAGGCAGCACAGGTGGCACAGTCGGCACAGGTGGCACAGGTGGCACAGGCGGCACAGGTGGCACAGGTGGCACAGGCAGCACAGGTGGCACAGGTGGCACAGGCAGCACAGGCAGCACAGGTGGCACAGGCAGCACAGGTGGCACAGGCAGCACAGGCGGCACAGGCGGCACAGGCAGCACAGGCGGCACAGGTGGCACAGGTGGCACAGGCAGCACAGGTGGCACAGGCAGCACAGGTGGCACAGGTGGCACAGGCAGCACAGGCAGCACAGGCAGCACAGGTGGCACAGGCAGCACAGGTGGCACATGTGTCACAGGCAGCACAGGTGGCACAGGCAGCACAGGCAGCACAGGTGGCACATGGGTCACAGGCAGCACAGGCGGCACAGGCAGCACAGGCGGCACAGGCAGCACAGGCGGCACAGGCAGCACAGGTGGCACAGGCGGCACAGGCAGCACAGGCAGCACAGGCAGCACAGGTGGCACAGGTGGCACAGGCAGCACAGGTGGCACAGGCAGCACAGGTGGCACAGGTGGCACAGGCAGCACAGGCAGCACAGGTGGCACAGGCAGCACAGGCGGCACAGGCAGCACAGGTGGCACAGGTGGCACAGGCAGCACAGGCAGCACAGGTGGCACATGGGTCACAGGCAGCACAGGCGGCACAGGCAGCACAGGCGGCACAGGCAGCACAGGTGGCACAGGTGGCACAGGCAGCACAGGTGGCACAGGTGGCACAGGCAGCACAGGTGGCACAGGTGGCACAGGCAGCACAGGTGGCACAGGTGGCACAGGCAGCACAGGTGGCACAGGCAGCACAGGTGGCACAGGCAGCACAGGTGGCACATGGGTCACAGGTGGCACAGGCAGCACAGGCAGCACAGGTGGCACAGGCAGCACAGGTGGCACATGGGTCACAGGTGGCACAGGTGGCACATGTGTCACAGGTGGCACAGGTGGCACAGGCAGCACAGGTGGCACAGGCAGCACAGGTGGCACAGGCAGCACAGGCAGCACAGGTGGCACAGGTGGCACAGGCAGCACAGGTGGCACAGGCAGCACAGGTGGCACAGGCAGCACAGGCAGCACAGGTGGCACAGACAGCACAGGCAGCACAGGTGGCACAGGCAGCACAGGCAGCACAGGTGGCACAGGCAGCACAGGTGGCACAGGCAGCACAGGCAGCACAGGTGGCACAGGCAGCACAGGTGGCACAGGCAGCACAGGTGGCACAGGTGGCACAGGCAGCACAGGTGGCACAGGCAGCACAGGTGGCACAGGCGGCACAGGTGGCACAGGCAGCACAGGTGGCACAGGCAGCACAGGTGGCACAGGTGGCACAGGCAGCACAGGTGGCACAGGCGGCACAGATGCTCACTCACTACTTACACTTTGCACAGGGGTGAATAGATTTTACTTTCCTGCTTCTAAGCCTCAGCTGGTGAATGCCTCTTCCATGTGATGCAATGTTCCGAGCTCATCCAGGGAGAGGGAGATACTCCCTCCCCACTGACCTCCCATCGTGTCCCTCAGGCCTACGGAGTCTCACTCAATCTCAGCTCAGTCAGTCAGTCGGCCTTGTGTCCACTGAAGTGACAGGAACGGAGCCAGTGGCCCAGTGAACATGGTGATTGGACAATGCATCTGTCAAACTGCATCAGGGGCTCCAATAACGTGGCCTCATGGTATGGATTTTGGAAAGTGTTTTATTCTGGCGATGCTGTTGTGCTGAGGTCTGTTCCCTGAGGATGTCACAGGTTTTAAACGTGACCCTCCTCAGAATCGTTCCAGTCAGTGAACTTCTCAATGCCGCCAGGTAATGAAATAAAAACAGAAAATGCTGGAAAATCTCAGCAGGTCTGACAGCATCTGCAGAAAGAGAAACAGAGTTAACGTTTCGAGTCCGTGTGACTCTTCATCAGAGCTAAAGACAAATAGGAATGTGATGAAATTTATACTGTTTAAGGGGGGGTGGGGCAGGTGAAGCTGGACAGAAGGTCAGTGATAGGCGGGGGGCAAAGGGGAGATTGACAGAGTCGTCATGAACAAAAGGTCGAAGGGGTGTTAATGATAGTGAGACTGGCTAAAGGAGGTGCTGATGGTGACATTAAGGTCAGAAAGCAGAATGTGATCATAGCAGGACAAGGGTAAACACTCTGGAAAGAACAACATGAACCAGTGACAGATGCCCTGGTGGGGGTGGGGGTGGGGGAGAGGAGGAGGGGAGGGGGGTGGGAAAAAAGATTGAAAAAGATTCTCTCTCCACCTGGACCCCTCCCTCTGGATTCTTTCCTTCTCTTGATCTTTTCATTGAGAACTGTCGGTATGACATCAGTCGTCTCAATTTCTCTGCTCCTCTCACCCACTCTAATCTGTCTCTCTCTGAACTTGCTGCACTCCGTTCTCTCAGGTCCAACCCTGACATTGTCATCAAACGCGCTGACAAGGGTGGTACTGTTGTTGTCTGGCGCATTGACCTCTACCTCGCGGAGACTGAGCGTCAACTCGCAGACACTTCCTCCTACCTCTCCCTGGACCATGACCCCACCACAGAACATCAAGCCATTGTTTCCAGGACTGTTACTGACCTCATCTCCTTTGGAGATCTTCCTCCCACAGCTTCCAACCTGATAGTCACCCAACCTCGGACGGCCCGCTTCTACCTCCTACCCAAAATCCACAAACAGGACTGTCCCGGCAGACCGATCGTATCAGCCTGTTCCTGCCCCACGGAACTCATTTCTCGTTATCTTGACTCCCTTCTCTCTCCCCTTGTCCAGTCCCTTCCCACCTACATCCATGATTCCTCTGACACCCTACATCATATCAACAATTTCCAGTTCCCTGGCTCCAACCGCTTCCTCTTCACCATGGACGTCCAATCCCTCTACACCTCCATCCCCCACCAGGATGGTCTGAGGGCCCTTAGCTTCTTCCTCGAACAGAGGCCCCAACAATCCCCATCCACCACTACTCTCCTCCGTCTGGCTGAACTTGTTCTCACACTGAACAATTTCTCCTTTAACTCCTCTCACTTCCTCCAAATAAAAGGTGTGGCTATGGGTACCCGCATGGGCTCCAGTTATGCCTGTCTCTTTATGGGGTATGTGGAACATTCCTTGTTCCAGTCCTACTCCGGCCCCCTCCCACAACTCTTTCTCCGGTACATCGATGATTACTTCGGTGCTGCTTCATGCTCTCGTCGGGACCTGGAAAAATTTATTAATTTTGCTTCCAATCACCACCCCTCCATCATTTTCACATGGTCCATCTCTGACACTTCCCTTCCTTTCCTTGACCTCTCAGTCTCAATTTCTGGTGATAGACTGTCCACCAATATCCATTACAAGCCTACCGACTCCCACAGCTACCTCGACTACAGCTCCTCACACCCTGCTTCCTGTAAGGACTCCATCCCATTCTCTCAGTTCCTTCGCCTCCGTCGCATCTGTTCTGATGACGCTACCTTCAAAAACAGTTCCTCTGACATGTCCTCCTTCTTCCTTAACCGAGGTTTTCCACCCACGGTCGTTGACAGGGCCCTCAACCGTGTCCAGCCCATATCCCGCGCATCCGCCCTCACACCTTCTCCTCCCTCCCAGAACCATGATAGGGTCCCCCTTGTCCTCACTTATCACCCCACCAGCCTCCGCATTCAAAGGATCATCCTCCGCCATTTCCACCAACTCCAGCATGATGCCACCACCAAACACATCTTCCCTTCACCCCCCTGGCGGCATTCCGCAGGGATCGTTCCCTCCGGGACACCCTGGTCCACTCCTCCATCACCCCCTACACCTCAACCCCTCCCACGGCACCTTCCTATGCAACCGCAGAAGATGCAACACCTGCCCCTTTACTTCCCCTCTCCTCACCGTCCAAGGGCCCAAACACTCCTTTCAAGTGAAGCAGCATTGCACTTGCATTTCCCCCAACTTAGTCTACTGCATTCGTTGCTCCCAATGCGGTTTCCTCTACATTGGAGAGACCAAACGCAGACTGGGTGACCGCTTTGCAGAACACCTGCGGTCTGTCCGCAAGAAAGACCCAAACCTCCCTGTCGCTTGCCATTTTAACACTCCACCCTGCTCTCATGCCCACATGTCCATCCTTGGCCTGCTGCATTGTTCCAGTGAAGCCCAACGCAAACTGGAGGAACAGCACCTCATCTTCCGACTAGGCACTTTACAGCCTTCCGGACTGAATACTGAGTTCAACAACTTTAGATCTTAAACTCCCTCTCCCACCATCCCCACCCCCTTTCCCTTTCTTCCCCCTCCCTTTTGTTTTTTCCAATAATTTATATAGATTTTTCTTTTCCCACCTATTTCCATTATTTTTAAATGTATTCCACCCATGGTTTATTTCACCCCAGCCCCACTAGAGCTATCTGTACCTTGCTCGTCCTGCTCTCCATTCTTAATTAGCACATTCCTTTAGATAATATCACCACCTTCAACACCTCTTTGTACTTTAGTCTGTGACATCTTTTGATTATCTGCTCCTATCACTGCTTGCTTGTCCCAACAACCACCCCCCCACCCTCAACTTCTCCCCACCCACCCCCACCCCCCCCCCCCCCCCCCACACACCTTAAACCAGCTTATATTTCACCCCTCTCCTAATATTACTTAGTTCTGTTGAAGGGTCATGAGGACTCGAAACGTCAACTTTGCTCTTCTCCGCCGATGCTGCCAGACCTGCTGAGTTTTTCCAGGTATTTCTGTTTCTGTTTTAGTTGAGCCAGTGATTGATGTCTGTGCTCCTTGAGGCAATGCTGTAGGTATACTGCCATGAGTGCACTGGGGTTGGCAGTGCTGCTGCTGCCTCTGGATGGCTGTGGTAGGCAGTGAAATGTTGAAAGATCTGCACAGGTCAGAGTGTTTCAGATTGGTCACTGGTGGAGTTATTATCCCGTCCGGAATGGACACTCCAGAGGCTGCTTCACCCTCCAAGGATGAGGCCATCATCATGGAACATTCATACCCATTGGTCAGCTCGGATTCCATTTTCAGAGCAGCTTCCACAGCCGCTCGCCCATTCCACCTCCCTCCCCATCCCCCAACCCCTCACCCACCCCCACCCCCCTCCCCCACACCCACCCCCACCCCATCCCCCACCCCCTCCACCCACCCCCACCCCATCCCCCTCCCCCACACCCACCCCCACCCCATCCCCCACCCCCTCCACCCACCCCCACCCACCCCCACCACCCACACGCACCCCCTCCCCCTCCCCCTCCCCCTCCCCCACACCCACCCCCACCCCATCCCCCTCCCCCTCCCCACACCCACCACCCACCCCCACTCCCATCCCCCACACCCACCCCCACCCCATCCCCACCCCCACCACCCACCCCCCACCCCATCCCCCAACCCCTCACCCACCCCCACCCCCCTCCCCCATTCCCACCTCCCTCCCCATCCCCCAACCCCTCACCCACCCCCACCACCCACACGCACCCCCTCCCCCTCCCCCACACCCACCCCCACCCCATCCCCCACCCCCTCACCCACCCCCACCCCCCTCCCCCACACCCACCCCCACCCCATCCCCCACCCCATCCCCCACCCCCACCACCCACCCCCACTCCCATCCCCCACACCCACCCCCACCCCCATCCCCCACACCCACCCCCACCCCCCCTCCCCCATTCCCACCTCCCTCCCCATCCCCCAACCCCTCACCCACCCCCACCCCCCTCCCCCACACCCACCCCATCCCCCACCCCCACACCCACCCCCACCCCCCTCCCCCATTCCCACCTCCCTCCCCATCCCCCAACCCCTCACCCACCCCCACCCCCCTCCCCCACACCCACCCACCCCATCCCCCACCCCCATCCCCCACCCCCACCCCCCTCCCCCTCCCCCTCCCCCACCCACCCCCACCCCCACCCCATCCCCCACCCCCACACCCACCCCCACCCCATCCCCCTCCCCCACACCCACCCCCACCCCATCCCCCTCCCCCACACCCACCCCCACCCCCTCCCCCACACCCACCCCCACCCCATCCCCCACCCCCACCACCCACACGCACCCCCTCCCCCTCCCCCTCCCCCACACCCACCCCCACCCCATCACCCACCCCCACCCCCCTCCCCCACACCCACCCCCACCCCATCCCCCACCCCCACCACCCACCCCCACTCCCATCCCCCACACCCACCCCCACCCCCACCACCCACACGCACCCCCTCCCCCTCCCCCACACCCACCCCCACCCCATCCCCCACCCCCACCACCCACCCCCACTCCCCCACACCCACCCCCACCCCCACCCCATCCCCCACCCCCACCACCCACCCCCACTCCCATCCCCCACACCCACCTCCACCCCCACCACCCACACGCACCCCCCTCCCCCACACCCACCCCATCCCCCACCCCCACCCCCACCACCCACCCCCACTCCCATCCCCCACACCCACCCCCACCCCCACCACCCACACACACCCCCCTCCCCCACACCCACCCCCACCCCATCCCCATCCCCCACCCCCACCACCCACCACCCACCCCCACTCCCATCCCCCACCCCCACCCCCACCCCCACCACCCACCCCCACTCCATCCCCCACCCCCACCTCCCTCCCCATCCCCCAACCCCTCACCCACCCCCACCCCCCTCCCCCACACCCACCCCCACCCCATCCCCCACCCCCACCACCCACACGCACCCCCTCCCCCTCCCCCTCCCCCACACCCACCCCCAGTCCCCCTCCCCCACACTCAACCCCTCCACCTCCCCCACACCCACCCCCTCCACCTCCCCCTCCCCCACCCCTACCCTCACCAACTGCCCCTCCCCCACACCAACACCCTCCCCATCCCCCACCCCCACCACCCACCCCACTCCCATCCCCCACACCCACCCCCACCCCCACCACCCACACGCACCCCCTCCCCCTCCCCCTCCCCCACACCCACCCCCAGTCCCCCTCCCCAACACCCATCCCCTCCCCTCCCCCACCCCCTCCCCCCTCCCCCTCCCCCACCCCCACCCTCACCAACTGCGCCCCCCCCCCCCACCCCCAGCCCCAGGACTGGGACGTTCCTGCCAGGAACAGCCCGCGCTGCCCCGGGACTGGCCTTAAACCCTGAGCCTGAGCCTGTGCCTCGGTGCTGACTCACACTGATCCCCACCCTCCCCCTAAACGCACACCCCTCACCCACCCTCCCCCTAAACGCACAACCCCCTCACCCACCCTCCCCCTAAACACACACCCCTCACCCACCCTCCCCTTAAACACACCCCCCTCACCCACCCTCCCCCTAAACGCACACCCCTCACCCACCCTCCCCTTAAACGCACACCCCTCACCCACCCTCCCCCTAAACCAACACCCCTCACCCACCCTCCCCCTAAACACACTCCCCTCACCCACCCTCCCCCTAAACACACTCCCCTCACCCACCCTCCCCCTAAACCAACACCCCTCACCCACCCTCCCCCTAAACACACTCCCTCACCCACCCTCCCCCTAAACGCACACCCCTCACCCACCCTACCCTTAAACACACACCCCTCACCCACCCTCCCCTTAAACACACACCCCTCACCCACCCTCCCCTTAAACGCACACCCCTCACCCACCCTCCCCCTAAACCAACACCCCTCACCCACCCTCCCCCTAAACACACTCCCCTCACCCACCCTCCCCCTAAACACACACCCCTCACCCACCCTCCCCTTAAACGCACACCCCTCACCCACCCTCCCCTAAACACACACCCCTCACCCACCCTCCCCTTAAACGCACACCCCTCACCCACCCTCCCCTTAAACACACACCCCTCACCCACCCCTCACCCACCTTCCCCTTAAATACACACCCCTCACCCACCCTCCCCTTAAACACACACCCCTCACCCACCCTCCCCCTAAACGCACACCCCCTCACCCACCCTCCCCCTAAACACACTCCCCTCACCCACCCTCCCCTTAAACACACACCCCTCACCCACCCTCCCCTTAAACACACACCCCTCACCCACCCTCCCCTAAACGCACACCCCCTCACCCACCCTCCCCCTAAACACACTCCCCTCACCCACCCTCCCCTTAAACACACACCCCTCACCCACCCTCCCCTTAAACACACACCCCTCACCCACCCTCCCCTTAAACGCACACCCCTCACCCACCCTCCCCTAAACCAACACCCCTCACCCACCCTCCCCCTAAACACACTCCCCTCACCCACCCTCCCCCTAAACACACTCCCCTCACCCACCCTCCCCCTAAACCAACACCCCTCACCCACCCTCCCCCTAAACACACTCCCCTCACCCACCCTCCCCCTAAACGCACACCCCTCACCCACCCTACCCTTAAACACACACCCCTCACCCACCCTCCCCTTAAACACACACCCCTCACCCACCCTCCCCTTAAACGCACACCCCTCACCCACCCTCCCCCTAAACCAACACCCCTCACCCACCCTCCCCCTAAACACACTCCCCTCACCCACCCTCCCCCTAAACGCACACCCCTCACCCACCCTCCCCTTAAACGCACACCCCTCACCCACCCTCCCCTTAAACGCACACCCCTCACCCACCCTCCCCTTAAACGCACACCCCTCACCCACCCTCCCCTAAACACACACCCCTCACCCACCCTCCCCTTAAACGCACACCCCTCACCCACCCTCCCCTTAAACACACACCCCTCACCCACCCCTCACCCACCTTCCCCTTAAATACACACCCCTCACCCACCCTACCCTTAAACACACACCCCTCACCCACCCTCCCCTTAAACACACACCCCTCACCCACCCTCCCCTTAAACACACACCCCTCACCCACCCTCCCCTTAAACACACACCCCTCACCCACCCTCCCCTTAAACACACACCCCTCACCCACCCTCCCCTTAAACACACACCCCTCACCCACCCTACCCTTAAACACACACCCCTCACCCACCCTCCCCTTAAACACACACCCCTCACCCACCCTCCCCTTAAACACACACCCCTCACCCACCCTCCCCTTAAACGCACACCCTCCCATGTGTCTCTGACCACCATACCCTCCTGGGCTCCAGTAACCCCCACCCCAACCCCCAGTCAAGCATCTGCCCCCCCAGCCCTTGCCCCTCCTGTGGGCGTAGCCTGAGCAGCCCCGTGAGGGGCAGGGGGTGGGTGAGGGGCAGGGGGTGAGGGGCAGGGGTTGGGTGAGGGGCAGGGGGTGAGGGGCAGGGTGTGGGTGAGGGCCAGGGGGTGAGTGAGGGGCAGGGGGTGGGTGAGGGGCAGGGGGTGAGTGAGCGGCAGGTAGTGAGTGAGGGGCAGGGGGTGGGTGAGGGGCAGGGGGTGGGTGAGGGGCAGGGGGTGGGTGAGGGGCAGGGGGTGAGGGGCAGGGGGTGGGTGAGGGGCAGGGGGTGGGTGAGAAACTCCACATTCCAGAGGGGAAATTCCCCACTGACCCTACCCCCGGCCGGAAACTGCCTTTTGCCGTCGCTCCACAATTTGTTCCTCCGACCACAACATTTCCAGCCTCGGGCAAGACAAGGAATCTCTGCCCGTCTGTCAATCGTCCAATCAGGTTTCTGCCCTGTCACACTGACCAATGGCCTGGTCTATGCCTGTGACAGGGGTATAACATTCCCTCCTTACCCCTCTCCTCCTCCTCCTGCACCCTCCCTCCGGAGTCTCCCAGCATCATTCCTCAGTCTCCTCCTGTCTCCATGCTGCCCCCTCAGAAACACCCTCCAAAAACACCCACCTCAACCTAACCCTCAACCTCACCCTCACCTCACCCTCAACCTCACCCTCACCCTCAACCTCACCCTCACCCTCACCCTCAATCTCACCCTCAACCTCACCCTCAACCTCACCCTCAACCTCACCCTCAACCTCACCCTCACCCTCAACCTCACCCTCAACCTCACCCTCAACCTCACCCTCACCCTCACCCTCAACCTCACCCTCAACCTCACCCTCACCCCCAACCTCACCCTCAACCTCACCCTCACCCTCACCCTCAACCTCACCCTCAACCTCACCCTCAACCTCACCCTCAACCTCACCCTCAACCTCACCCTCAACCTCACCCTCAACTTCACCCCCAACCTCACCCTCAACCTCACCCTCAACCTCACCCTCAACCTCAACCTCACCCTCAACCTAACCCTCCCCCTCACCCTCACCCTCACCCTCAACCTCACCCTCAACCTCACCCCCAACCTCACCCTCAACCTCACCCTCAACCTCACCCTCACCCTCAACCTAACCCTCAACCTCACCCTCAACCTCACCCTTACCTCACCCTCAACCTCGCCCTCACCCCCAACCTCACCCTCAACCTCACCCTCAACCTCACCCTCAACCTCACCCTCACCCTCAACCTCACCCTCAACCTCACCCTCAACCTCACCCTCACCCTCAACCTCACCCTCACCCTCAACCTAACCTTCCCCCTCACCCTCAACCTCACCCTCAACCTCACCCTCACCCCCACCTCACCCTCAACCTCACCCTCAACCTCACCCCCAACCTCAACCACACCCTCAACCTCACCCTCAACCTCACCCCCACCTCTCTCCACTCCTCCACTGTTACTAAATTATCAAACTGCTTATCCGACGCCCGGCACTGGATAAACAGAAATTTCCTCCAGTTAAATATCGGGAAGAGTGAAGCTGTTGCCCTCAGTCGGTTTTATAATGTCCGTCCCTCTCCCAGAGAGACTGTCTCAGGCTGGACCAGGCTGGGAGCCCTCATGGTCTATTTGACTCTGAGGTGAGTTTCTCAGCTCATTCACACCATCACTGAGATTGACCATTTCCACCTCTGCAACCTCACCTGACTTAACCCCATCTCAGCTCTTCAGCTGCAGAAACCTTCATTCCAGACACTTTCACCTCCAGACTCCCCTATTCCAACTCTCCCCGGGCTGATCTCCCACTTTCTACCCTCTGCTCACCTGAGGCTATCCAAAGCTTTGCTGCCTGTCTCTGTACTCACCCCCTCCCATTACCCCATCGACCCCCCTCCCATTACCCCATCACCCCCCCATTACCCCATCGCCCCCCATTACCCCATCGACCCCCCCCATTACCCCATCGACCCCCATTACCCCATCACCCCCCCTCCCATTACCCTATCACCCCCCCATTACCCCATCACCACCCCTCCCATTACCCCATCGCCCCCCCATTACCCCATCACCCCCCCCTTTTACCCCATCACCCCCCCAAAACACCATCACGCCCCCTCCCATTACCCCATCACCCCCCCCATTACCCCATCACCCCCCCATTACCCCATCGCCCCCCATTACCCCATCACCCCCCCTCCCATTACCCCATCGACCCCCCTCCCACTACCCCATCGCCCCCTCCCATTGCCCCCTGTGCTCACTGACCCACATTGTTTCCCAGTCCAACACACTGGGCAACATTCTCCCCCCGTTGGGGTGGGGTGTGGGGGTGGGGTGGGGAGGGGAGAGGGGGTGTGGGCGTGAGCAGGTGGGCTTCCAATCGGTGCCCACGATCGGGGGGGAGGGCGTCGCCATTTTACGTGGGTGGGCCAGTTAAGGCCTGGCCAGCGTGATGTCCACACGGAGTCACTGACCGCAGGCTGGGGGGGTGGGGGGAGATTCCCCGATCCGGGGGTCTGTCGGGGGTCTGCTCTGTGTGGGCTGAGGGGGTTGGGGGAGATTCCCCGATCCGGGGGTCTGTCGGGGGTCTGCTCTGTGTGGGCTGAGGGGGTTGGGGGAGATTCCCCGATCCGGGGGTCTGTCGGGGGTCTGTCGGGGATCTGCTCTTTCACACACGCACACACTGATCTCCCAGAGGCTAAATGCTGCCTCAGGTTAGAAACTTTCAATAAAGGTGATTATAAATTGTCCCCACACGTGACACTCCCACACGTGACACTCCCACACGTGACACTCCCACACGTGACACTCCCACACGTGACACTCCCACACGTGACACTCCCACACGTGACACTCCCACACGTGACACTCCCACACGTGACAATACCCAGGAGTTGGGACATGTCCATAACGTTTATTTAAACATTTAATAAACATTTATAAACCCTCCTGAAACCCCATCCCGCCCGTGGATGAGGTTTCCTGTTTTTCCTGAGGCCTCCCCAGGGCTCCCGGCCTGTCCGACACCACCAGGCCTGGTCGGCCAGGCCCAACCATCAGGTTCACTCGTTTTCTAATGGCCTCAACAGGCCTTTGACAGGTCGGTGGGTTCACAGCCAATGGCCCCAGACCTGAGAATCGAGATGACCCGGGGAGACATCGGGACCCAGGCCTGACTTATCCCGGCACCATCAGACCCTACACCGAGCGGACCCCGACCCCACTCACTGACCAGGAAAACCTGCCCAAGGCTTTCAAATTCTCATCCCTGTTCTCAACACTTTCACAGCCTCAACCCTCCCTATCTCTGTAACCTCCTCCAGCCCCTGAACCCCTCCCTATCCCTGTAACCTCCTCCAGCCCCTACACCCCTCCCTATCTCTGTAACCTCCTCCAGCCCCTGCACCCCTCCCTATCCCTGTAACCTCCTCCAGCCCCTGCACCCCTCCCTATCCCTGTAACCTCCTCCAGCCCCTACACCCCTCCCTATCTCTGTAACCTCCTCCAGCCCCTGCACCCCTCCCTATCCCTGTAACCTCCTCCAGCCCCTACACCCCTCCCTATCTCTGTAACCTCCTCCAGCCCCTGCACCCCTCCCTATCTCTGTAACCTCCTCCAGCCCCTACACCCCTCCCTATCTCTGTAACCTCCTCCAGCCCCTGCACCCCTCCCTATCTCTGTAACCTCCTCCAGCCCCTGCACCCCTCCCTATCTCTGTAACCTCCTCCAGCCCTGCACCCCTCCCTATCTCTGTAACCTCCTCCAGCCCCTACACCCCTCCCTATCTCTGTAACCTCCTCCAGCCCCTACACCCCTCCCTATCTCTGTTACCTCCTCCAGCCCCTACACCCCTCCCTATCTCGGAAACCTCCTCCAACCCCTACACCCCTCCCTATCTCTGTAACCTCCTCCATCCCCTACACCCCTCCCTATCTCGGAAACCTCCTCCAACTCCTACACCCCTCCCTATCTCTGTAACCTCCTCCAGCCCCTACACCCCTCCCTATCTCTGTAACCTCCTCCATCCCCTACAACCCTCCCTATCTCTGTAACCTCCTCCATCCCCTACACCCCTCCCTATCTCGGAAACCTCCTCCAACTCCTACACCCCTCCCTATCTCTGTAACCTCCTCCAGCCCCTACACCCCTCCCTATCTCTGTAACCTCCTCCAGCACCTACAACCCTCCCTATCTCTGTAACCTCCTCCAACCCCCACAACCCTCCCTATCTCTGTAACCTCCTCCAGCCCTTTATCCCCTCCCTATCTCTGTAACCTCCTCCAGCCCCTACACCCCTCCCTATCACTGTAACCTCCTCCAGCCCCTGTAACCCTCCCTATCTCTGTAACCTCCTCCAGCCCCTACAACTCTCCCTATCTCTGTAACCTCCTCCAACCCAAACAACCCTCCCTATCTCTGTAACCTCCTCCAGCCCCTACACCCCTCCCTATCTCGGTAACCTCCTCCAGCCCCTACACCCCTCCCTATCTCTGTAACCTCCTCCAGCCACTGTAACCCACCCTATCTCTATAACCTCCACCAGCCCCTACTACACTCCCTTTCTCTGTAACCTCCTACAGCCCCTACACCCCTCCCTATCTCAGTAAACTCCTCCAGCCCC
>NW_027597893.1:0-61102 GCF_964194155.1 Cetorhinus maximus
ATGGGACAGTAAGTCAGATCACGGGTAGGTTAATGGGACAGAGAGTGAGATAACGGGGAGGTTAATAGGACAGAGAGTGAGATGACGGGGAGGTCAAAGGTACAGAGATTGAGATCACGGGGAGGTTAAAGGGACAGAGAATGAGAACACAGGGAGTTTACAGGAAAGAGAATGAGATCACGGGGAGGTTAAAGGGTCAGAGAATGAGAACACAGGGATGTTAAAGGGACAGAGAATGAGATCATGGGGAGTTTAAAGGGACAGAGAGTGAGAATACGGGGAGGTTAAAGGGACAGAGAGTGAGTTCACGGGGAGGTTAAAGGGATCGAGAGTGAGATCACAGGGAGGTAAAAGGGACAGAGAGTGAGAATACGGGGAGGTTCAAGCGACAGAGATTGAGATCACGGGAAGATTAAAGGGACAGAATGAGATCACGGGTATGTTGGAGTAATAGAGAGTCAGATCACAGGGAGGTTAAAGGCATAGAGAGTGAGATCACGAGGAGGTTAAAGGGAAAGACAGTGAGAACACGGGGAGTTTAAAGGGAAAGACAGAGATCACGGGGAGGTTAAAGGGACAGAGAGTGAGATCACGGGGAGGTTAAAGGGATCGAGAGTGAAATCACGGGGAGGTTAAAGGGACAGAGAGTGAGTTCACGGGGAGGTTAAAGGGACAGAGAGTGAGATCACGGGGAGGTTAAAGGGACAGAGAGTGAGATCACGGGGTGGTTAAAGGGACAGAGGGACATTACGGGGAGGATAAAGCGACAAAGAGAGAGCACGCGGAGGTTAAAGGGAGAGACTGCGAGATCACGTGGAGGTTAAAGGGACAGAGAGTGAGATTACGGGGAGGTTAATGGGACAGAGAGTGAGATCAGGGGGAAGTTAAAGGGACGGAGAGTGAGATCACGGGGAGGTTAAAGGGACAGAGAGTGCGATCGCGTGGAGGTTAAAGGGACGGAGAGTGAGATCACGGGGAGTTTAAAGGGACAGAGAGGGAGATCACGGGGTGGTTAATGGGACAGAGAGTGAGATCACTGGGATGTTAATGGGACAGAGAGTGAGAACAAAGGGAGGTTAAAGGGACAGGGAGTGAGCTCACGGAGAGGTTAAATGTTCAGACGGTGAGATCACGGGAATGTTAAAGGGACAGAGATTGAGATCAGGGACAGTTATAGGGACAGAAAGTCAGTTCAGGGACAGTTAAAGAGACAGAGAGTGAGATGACGGGGATGTGAAAGGGGCAGAGAGTGAGTTCACGGGGAAGTTAATGGGACAGAGAGTGAGATCACGGGGAGATTACTGGGACTGAGAGAGAGATCACAGGGAGGTGAAAGCGACAGAGAATGAGATCACAGGGAGGTTAAAGGGACAGAGTGAGATCACGGGCAGGTTAAATGGACAGAGATTGAGATCACCTGAAGATTAAATGGACAGAGTGAGATCACTGGGTCGTTAAAGGGACAGAGATTGAGATCACGGGGCGGTTAAATGGATAGAGAGTGAGATGACGGGGTGGTTAATGGGACAGAGATTGAGATCACGGGGAGTTTAAAGGGACAGAGAGTGAGATCACGGGGAGGTTAATGGGACAGAGACTGATATCACGGGGATGTTTAAGGTATTGAGAGTGAGATCACGGGAAATTTAAGGGGACAGAGAGTGACATCAGGGGGAGGTTAATGAGACAGAGAGTGAGATCACGGGGATGTAAAAGGGACAGAGAGTGATATCACGGGGAGGTTAAAGGGACAGGCAGTGAGATTACGGGGCGGTTAAAGGGACAGAGAGAGTTAACGCGGAGGATAAAGCGACAGAATGAGATCACGGGCAGGATAAAGGGACAGAGAGTGAGATAAGGGGGAGGTTAAAGGGACAGAGAATGAGATCATGGGGAGGTTAAAAGGACAGAGAGTGAGATCACGGGGAGGTTTAAGGGATAGAGAGTGCGATAACGGGGAGGTTAAAGGGACAGAGAGTGGGATCACGGGGAGGTTAAAGGGACAGAGAGTGAGATCATGGGGAGTTCAAAGGGTCAGAGAGTGAGATCACGGGGAGGTTAAAGGGACAGAGAGTGCGATCACCGGGAGGTTAAAGGGACAGAGAGTGAGATCACGGGGAGATTAAAGGAACAGAGACTGATATCACGGGAAGTTATAAGGGACAGTGAGTGAGATTACGAGGAGGTAAAACGGACAGAGAGTGAGATCACGGGGAAGTTAAAGGGACAGAGAATGAGAACACAGGGAGGTTAAAGGAAAGAGAATGAGATCACGGGGAAGTTAAAGGGACAGAGAATGAGAACACAGGGATGTCAAAGGGACAGAGAATGAGATCATGGGGAGTTTAAAGGTACAGAGTGTGAGAATACGGGGAGGTTAAAGGGACAGAGAGTGAGATCACGGGGTGGTTAAAGGGATCGAGATTGAGATCACGGGGAGGTTAAAAGGACAGAGAGTGAGATCACGGGGAGGTTAACGGTACAGAGAGTCAGATCACGTGGAGATTAAAGGGACTGAGAGTGAGCTCACGGGGAGGTTAAAAGGACAGAGACTGACATCATGGGGAGGTTAAATGAACAGAGAGTGAGATCAAGGGGAAGTTAAAGGGACAGAGTGTGAGGTCACAGGAAAGTTAAAGGGACAGAGAGTGAGATCACGGGGAGGTTAACGGTACAGCGAGTGAGATCATGTTGAAGTTAATGGGACAGAGAGTGAGATCACGGGCAGGTTAATGTTACAGAGAACGAGATCACGGGCAGGTTCAAGCGACAGATATTGAGATCACGGGAAGATTAAAGGGACAGAATGAGATCACGGGTATGTTAGAGTAATAGAGAGTCAGATCACAGGTAGGTTAAAGGGACAGAGAGTGAGAACACGGGGAGTTTAAAGGGAAAGACAGAGATCACGGGGAGGTTAAAGGGAGAGAGAGTGAGATCACGGGGAGGTTAAAGGGACAGAGAGTGAGATCACGGGGAGGTTAAAGGGACAGAGAGTGAGATCACGGGGAGGTTAAAGGGACAGAGGGAGATTACGGGGAGGATAAAGCAACAAAGAGAGAGCACGCAGAGGTTAAAGGGCGAGACTGCGAGATCACGTGGACGTTAAAGGGACAGAGAGTGAGATTACGGGGAGGTTAATGGGACAGAGAGTGAGATCACGGGGAGGTTAAAGGGACAGAGAGTGCTATCGCGGGGAGGTTAAAGGGACAGTGAGTGAGCTCACGGGGAGGTTAAATGTTCAGAGGGTGAGATCACGGGAATGTTAAAGGGACAGAATGTGAGATCATGGGTAGTTTAATGGGACAGAGAGTGAGATCACGGGAAGGTTATAGGGACAGAGGGTGAGATCACGGGAATGTTAATGGGACAGAGATTGAGATCAGGGACAGTTATAGGGACAGTCAGTTCAGGGACAGTTAAAGAGACAGAGAGTGAGATGACGGGGATGTGAAAGGGACAGAGAGTGAGTTCACGGGGAAGTTAATGGGACAGAGAGTGAGATCACGGGGAGATTACTGGGACTGAGAGAGAGATCACCGGGAGGTGAAAGCGACAGAGAATGAGATCGCAGGGAGGTTAAAGGGACAGAGTGAGATCACGGGCAGGTTAAATGGACAGAGATTGAGATCACCTGAAGATTAAATGGACAGAGTGAGATCACTGGGTCGTTAAAGGGACAGAGATTGGAATCACGGGGACGTTAAACGGACAGAGAGTTAGATCACGGGGCGGATAAAGGGACAGAGAGTGAGATGACGGGGTGGTTAATGGGACAGAGATTGAGATCACGGGGAGTTTAAAGGGACAGAGAGTGAGATCACGGGGAGGTTAATGGGACAGAGACTGATATCACGGGGATGTTTAAAGGGACAGAGGGAGATTACGGGGAGCTTAAAGCGACAGAGAGAGAGCACGCGGAGGTTAAAGGGAGAGAGTGCAAGGTCACGTGGACGTTAAAGGGACAGAGAGTGAGATTACGGGGACGTTAATGGGACAGAGAGTGAGATCACGGGGAGGTTAAAGGGACGGTGAGTGAGATCACGGGGAGGTTAAAGGGACAGAGAGTGCGATCACGGGGAGGTTAAAGGGACGGAGAGGGAGATCACGGGGAGGTTAAAGGGACAGGGAGTGTGATCACGGGGAGATTAAAGGGACAGGGACTGATATCAGTGGAAGGTTAAAGGGACAGAGAGTCAGATTACGGTGAGGTTAAAGGGACAGAGAGTGAGAACACAGGGAGGTTAAAGGGACAGAGAGTGAGATCACTGGGATGCTAATGGGACAGAGAGTGAGATCACGGGGAGGTTAAAGGGACAGAGAGTGAGTTCACGGGGAAGTTAATGGGACAGAGAATGAGATCACGGGGCGATTACTGGGACTGAGAGAGAGATCAGCGGGAGGTGAAAGCGGCAGAGAATGAGGTCACAGGGAGGTTAAACGGACAGAGTGAGATCACGGGCAGGTTAAATGGACAGAGATTGTGATCACGTGGAGATTAAATGGACAGAGTGAGATCACTGGGTCGTTAAAGGGACAGTGATTGAGATCACAGGGAGTTTAAAGGGACAGAGAGTGAGATCACGAGGAGGTTAATGGGACAGAGACTGATATCACGGGGATGTTTAAGGGATAGAGAGTGATATCACGGGAAATTTAAGGGGACAGAGAGTGAGATCAGGGGGAGGTTAATGAGACAGAGAGTGAGATCATGGGGAGGTTAAAGGGACAGAGAGTGAGATCACGGGGAGGTAAAACGGACAGAGAGTGACATCACGTGGAGGTTTAAGGGATAGAGAGTGAGATCACGGGGAGGTTAAAGGGACAGGCAGTGAGATTACGGGGTGGTTAAAGGGACAGAGAGAGTTAACGGGGAGGATAAATCGAGAGAATGAGATCACGGCAGGATAAAGGTACAGATAGTGAGATCACCAGGAGGTTAAAGGTACAGAGAATGAGATCATGGGGAGGTTAAGAGGACAGAGAGTGAGATCACGGGGAGGCTTAAGGGATAGAGAGTGAGATGACGGGGAGGTTAAAGGGACAGAGAGTGAGATGACAGGGAGGTTAAAGGGACAGAGAGTGAGATCACGGGGAGGTTAAAGGGACAGAGAGTGCGATCACCGGGAGGTTAATGGGACAGAGAGTGTGATCACGGGGAGATTAAAGGGACAGAGACTGATATCACGGGAAGTTTAAAGGGACAGAGAGTGAGATTACGGGGAAGTTAAAGGGAGAGAGAATGAGCTCACGGGGAGGTTAAGGGACAGGGAGTGAGATCACGGGGAGGCAAAAGAGACAGAGAGTGATATCACGGGGTGTTTTAAGGGATAGAGAGAGAAATCACGGGGAGGTTAAAGGCACAGGCAGTGAGATTACGTGGAGGTTAATGGGACAGAGAGAGTTAATGGGGAGGATAAAGCGACAGAGTGAGATCACGGCGAGGTTAGAGGAAAACATAGTGAGATCACGTGGAGGTTAAAGGGACAGAGAGTGAGATCACGGGTAAGTTAAATGGACAGAGAATGAGAACACAGGGAGGTTAAACGAAAGAGAATGAGATCACGGGGAGGTTAAAGGGACTGAGAATGAGAACGCAGGGAAGTTAAAGGGACAGAGAATGAGATCATGGGGAGGTCAAAGGGATTGAGAGTGAGATCACAGGGAGGTTAAAGGGACAGAGAGTGAGATCACGTGGAGATTAAAGGGACTGAGTGTGAGTTCACGGGGAGGTTAAAGGGACAGAGAGTGAGATCACGGGGAGGTTAATGCGACAGAGAGTGAGATCACGATGAGTTTAAAGGGACGGTGAGTGAGATCACGGGGAGGTTAAAGGGACAGAGGGTGAGATCACGGGTATGTTAAAGCGACAGAATGTGAGATCATGGGTAGGTTAAAGGGACAGAGGGTGAGATCAAGTGGAGGTTAAAGGAACAGAGAGTGAGATCACGGGGATGTTAAAGGGACAGAGAGTGATATCACGGGGAGTTTAAAGGTATAGTGAGTGAGATCACAGGGAAGTTAATGGGACAGAGAGTAAGTTCAGGGTGAGGTTAATGGGACAGAGAGTGATATCACGGGGAGCTTTAAGGGATAGAGAGTGAGATCACGGGGAGGTTAAAGGGACAGAGTGTGAGGTCACAGGAAAGTTAAAGGGACAGAGTGTGAGATCATGGGGAGGTTAACGGTACAGAGAATGAGATCACGGGGAGGTTAATGGGACAGAGAATGAGATCACAGGGAGGTTCAAGCGACAGAGAGTGAGATCACGGGCAGGTTAATGGGACAGAGATTGAGATCACGGGAAGATTAAAGGGACAGAATGAGATCACGGGGATATTAGAGGGACAGAGAGTCAGATCACGGGGAGGTTAAAGGGACAGAGAGTGAGAACACGGGGAGTTTAAAGGGAAAGTCAGAGATCACGGGGAGGTTAAAGTGACAGAGAGTGAGATTACGGGGAGGTTAATGGGACAGAGAGTGAGATCACGGGGTGGATAAAGGGACAGAGAGTGAGATTACGGGGAGGTTAAAGGGACAGAGAGTGAGATCACGGGGAAGTTAATGTGACAGAAAGTGAGCTCACGGGGAGATTTAAGGGACAGAGAGTGAGATCATGGAGAGGTTAATGGGACAGAGAGAGATCAAGGGTAGGTAAAAGGGACAGAAAGTGAGATCACAGGGAGGTTAAACGAACAGAGAGTGAGATGACGGGGAGTTTAAAGGGATAGAGAGTGAGATCACAGGGAGGTTAAAGGGACAGAGAGTGAGATGACGGGGAGTTTAAAGGGAGAGAGAGTGAGTTCACGGGAAAGGTAATGGGACAGATAGTGAGATCACGGGGAGTTTAAAGGGACAGTAAGTCAGATCACGGGTTGGTTAAAGGGACAGAGAGTGAGATAACGGGGAGGTCAAAGGAACAGAGAGTGAGATCAGGGGAAGTTTAACGGGACAGAGAGTGAGATCCCGGGGAGGTTAAAGGGCCAGAGAATGAGATTAATGGAAGGTTAACGGGACAGAGAATGATATCACGAGGAGGTTAAAGGAACTGAGATTGAGATCACGGGGAGGTTAAAGGGACAGAGAGAGAGATCACGGGGAGGTTAATAGGAATGAGAGTGAAGTCAGGGGGAGGTTAATTGGACAGAGAGTGAGATCACCGGGAGGTTAAAGGACAGCTTGAGGTCACGGGGAGGTTAATTGTACAGAGAGTGAGATCACGGGGAGGTTAAAGGGACATTGAGTGAGATCACGGGAAGGTTAAAGGGACAGAGAGTGAGATTACGGGGAGATTAAAGGGACAGAGAGCTAGATCAGGAAGGTTAAAGGGATCGAGAGTGAGATCACGGGGAGGTTAAAGGGACAGAGAGTGAGATCACGGCGAGGTTAAAGGACAGAGAGTGAGAACACGGGGAGGTTAAAGGGACAGAGAGTGAGAACACGGGGAGGTTAAAGGGACAGAGAGCTAGATCAGGTAGGTTAAAGGGACAGAGAGTGAGATCACGGGAAGGTTAAATGGACAGACACTGAGATCACGGGGAGGTTAAAGGGACAGAGAGTGAGAGCACTGGGAAGTTAAAGGGACAGAGATTTAGATCACGGGGAGGTTAAAGGGAGAGACAATGAGATAACGGGAAGATTAAATGGACAGAGATTGAGATCACGGGAAGATTAAATGGACAGAGTGATATCACTGGGACGTTAACGGGACAGAGAGAGAGATCACGGGGAGGTTAAAGGGACAGAGAGGGCGATCACGGGGAGGTTAAAGGGACAGAGAGTGAGATCACGGGGGTTTAAAGAGACAGAGAGTTAGATCTCGGGGAGGTTAAAGGAACAGAGAGTGAGACCACGGGGAATTTAAAGGGACAGAGAGTGAGATCACGGGGAGGTTAAAGGGACTGAGAGTAAGATCACGGGGAGTTTAAAGGAAAAAAGAGCTACATCAGGTAGGTTAAAGGGACAGAGAGTGAGATAACGGGGAGGTTAAAGGGACTGAGAGTGAGATCACGGGGAGGTTAAAGGGAACAGAGATTGAGATCACGGGGTGGTTAAAGGGACAGTGAGTTAGATGCCGGGGAGGTTAAATGGACAGAGAGTGAGATCACGGGGAGGTTAAGGGAACAGAGATTGAGATCACGGGGTGGTTAAAGTGACAGAGAGTGATTTCACGGGGAGGTTAAAGGGACAGCGAGTGAGAGCACGGGGAGGTTAACGGGACAGAGAGTGAGATCACGTGGAGGTTAAAGGGACAGAGAGTGATATCACGGGGATGTTAAAGGGACAGAGAGTGAGATCACTGGGAGGTTAATGGGACAGAGAGTGAGATCACGTGCAGGTTAAAGGGACAGAGAGTGAAATCACGGGGAGGTTAAAGGGACAGAGAGTGATATCACGGGGAGGTTTAAGGGATAGAGACTGAGATCACGGGAAAGTTAATGGGACAGAGAGTGAGATCACAAGGAGTTTAAAGGGACAGTGAGAGAGATCACGGGGAGGTTTAATGGATAGAGACTGAGATCACGAGCAGGTTAAAGGGACAGAGAGTGAGATCACGGTGAGATTAAAGTGACAGAGAATGAGATCATGGTGTGGTTATAGTGACACTGAGTGAGATCATGGGGAGGTTAAAGTGACAGAGAGTGAGATCAAGTGGAGTTTAAAGGGACAGAGAGTGAGATCACGGGGAGGTTAAAGGTCAGAGAGTGAGATGATGTGCAGATTAATGTGGAAGAGAATGAGATCAGTGGAAGATTAAAGGGACAGAATGAGATCACGGGGATGTTAATGGGATGGAGAGACAGATCACGGGGAGGTTAAATGCATAGGGAGTGAGATCACGGGGAGGTTAAAGGGACAGAGAGTGAGAACACTGGGAGTTTAAAGTGAAAGACAGAGATCACGGGGAGGTTAAAGGGACAGAGAGTGAGATCACGGTGTGGTTAAAGGGACAGTGATTGAGATTACGGGGAGGTTAAAGCAACAGAGAGAAAACACGAGGAGGTTAAAGGAACAGAGTGCGAGATCACGTGGACGTTAAAGGGACAGAGAGTGAGATTACGGGGATATTAAAGGGACGAAGAGTGAGATCATGGGGAGGTTAAAGGGACAGAGAGTGCGATCACGGGGAGGTTGAAGGGACGGAGAGTGAGATCACGGGGAGGTTAAAGGGACAGAGAGTGAGATCACGGGGAGTTTAAAGGGACAGAGAGTGTGATCAGGGGCAGATTAATGGGACAGAGAGTGGGATCACTGGGAGGTGAAAGCGACAGTCGATGAGATCACAGGGAGGTTAAAGAGACAGAGTGTGAGATCACAGGCAGGTTAAATGGACAGAGATTGAGATCACGGGAATATTAAATGGACAGAGTGAGATCACTGGGACATTAAAGGGACAGAGATTGAGATCACGGGGAGGTTAAATGGACCGAGTGAGCTCACTGGGACGTTAAATGTACAGAGATTGAGATCACGGGGAGGTTAAAGGGACATAGAGTGAGATTACGGGGAGGTTATAGGGACAGAGATGACATCACGGGGAGGTCAATGGGACATAGAGTGATATCACGAGGAGGCTTAAGGGCTAGAGAGTGAGATCACGGGAAAGTTAAGTGGACAGGGAGTGAGAACAGGGGGAGGTTTAAGGGATAGAGAGTGAGATCACGGGGAGGTTAAAGGGACAGGCTGTGAGATTACGGGGAGGTTAAATGGACAGAGAGAGTTAACGGGGAGGTGAAAGCGACAGAGTGAGATCACGGGGAGGTTAAAGGGACAGATAGTGAGATCACGAGGAGGTTAAAGGGACAGAGAGTGAGATCACGGGGAGGTTTCAGGGACAGTGAATGAGATAACTGGGAGGTTAAAGGGACAGAGAATGAGAACACGGACTGATTAAAGGGACAGAGATTGAGATCACGGGAAGATTAAAAGGACAGAGTGAGATCACGGGGAGGTTAATTGGACAGAGAGTGAGATCATGGGGCGGTTAAAGGGACTTTGAGTACGATCACGGGGAGGTTAAAGGTACAGAGAGTGAGAGCACGAGGAGATTATAGGGACAGTGAGTGAGATCACGGGGAGGTTAAAGGGACAGAGATTGAGATCACGGGAAGGTTAAAGGGACAGAGAATGAGATTACGTGGAGATTAAAGGGACAGAGAGCTAGATCAGGAAGGTTAAAGGGATAGAGAGTGAGATCACAGGGAGGTTAAAGGGACAGAGAGTGAGATCACGGGGAGGTTAAAGGGACAGAGAGTGAGAACACGGAGTGGTTAAAGGGAAGAGAGTGAGAACACGGGGAGGTTAAAGGGACAGAGAGCTAGATCAGGTAGGTTAAAGGGACAGAGAGTGAGATCACGGGAAGGTTAAATGGACAGACACTGAGATCACGGGTAGGTTAAAGGGACGGAGTGCTAAATCAGGGAGGTTAAAGGGACAGAGAGTGAGAGCACTGGGAAGTTAAAGGGACAGAGATTTAGATCACGGGGAGGTTAAAGGGAGAGACAATGAGATAACGGGCTGGTTAAATGGACAGAGATTGAGATCACGGGAAGATTAAATGGACAGAGTGAGATCACTGGGACGTTAAAGGGACAGAGAGAGAGATCACGGGGAGGTTAAAGGGTCAGAGAGGGCGATCACGGGGAGGTTAAAGGCACCGAGATTGAGATCACGGGAAGGTTAAAGGGACAGAGAGTGAGATCACGGGGAGGTTAAAGGAAAGAGAGTGAGATCACGGAGTGGTTACAGGGACAGAGAGTGAGATCAGGGGAAGTTTAAAGGGCCAGAGAGTGAGATTACGGGAAGATTAAAGGGACAGCGAGTGAGACCAGTGGGGAATTTAAAGGGACAGAGAGTGAGATCACGGGGAGGTTAAAGGGACAGAGAGTAGGATCACGGGGAGTTTAAAGGGAAAGAGAGCTAGATCAGGTAGGTTAAAGGGACAAAGAGTGAGATAACGGGGAGGTTAAAGGGACTGAGAGTAAGATCACGGGGAGGTTAAAGGGACAGATAATGAGATCTGGGGGAGGTTAATGGGACAGAGAATGAGATCACGTGGAGGTTAAAGGGACAGAAAGCTAGATCAGGGAGGTTAAAGGGACAGATAGTGAGATCAGGGAGGTTATAGAGACAGAGAGTGAGATCACGGGGAGGTTAAAGTGACAGACAGTGAGATCACGGGGCGGTTAATGGGACAGAGAGTGAGATCACGGGTAAGTGAAAGGTACAGAGAATGAAATCACGGGCAGGTTAAAGGGACAGAGATTGAGATCACGGGAAGATTAAAGGGACAGAGTCAGATCACTGGACTTTAAAGGGAAGAGAGTGAGATCACGGGGAGGTTAAAGGGACAGAGAGTGAGATCATGGGGAGATTAAAGGGACAGAGAGTGCGATCACGGGGTGGTTAAAGGGACAGTGAGTTAGATGCCGGGGAGGTGAAATGGACAGAGAGTGAGATCACGGGGAGGTTAAGGGAACAGAGATTAAGATCACTGGGTGGTTAAAGGGACAGAGAGTGAGATCACGGGGAGTTTAACAGGACAGAGAGTGAGTTCACGCGGAGTTTAAAGGGACAGAGAGTGATATCACGGGGAAATTAAAGGGATAGAGAGTGAGGTCACGGGGAGGTTAAAGGCACAGAGAGTGATATCACGGGGAGGTTTGAGGGACAGTGAATGAGATCACAGGGAGGTTAAAGGGACAGAGAATGAGATCACGGACAGATTAAAGGGACAGAGATTGAGATCACGAGAAGATTAAAGGGACAGATTGAGATCACAGGGAGGTTAATTGGACAGAGAGTGAGATCACGGGGAGGTTAAAGGGACATTGAGTACGATCACGGGGAGGTTAAAGGTACAGAGAGTGAGATCACGGGGAGGTTAAAGGGACAGAGAGTGAGATCACGTGGAGATTAAAGGGACAGAGAGCTAGATCAGGAAGGTTAAAGGGATAGAGAGTGAGATCACGGGGAGGTTAAAGGGACAGAGAGTGAGATCACCTGGAGGTTAAAGGGACAGAGAGCGAGAACACGGGGAGGTTAAATTGACAGAGAGTGAGAACACGGGGAGGTTAAATGCACAGAGAGCTTGATCAGGTAGGTTAAAGGGACAGAGAGTGAGATCACGGGAAGGTTAAATGCACAGACACTGAGATCACGGGTAGGTTAAAGGGACGGAGTGCTAAATCAGGGAGGTTAAAGGGACAGAGAGTGAGAGCACTGGGAAGTTAGAAGGACAGAGATTTAGATCACGGGGAGGTTAAAGGGAGAGACAAAGAGATAACGGGCAGGTTCAATGGACAGAGATTGAGATCACGGGAAGATTAAATGACAGAGTGAGATCACTGGGACGTTAAAGGGACAGAGAGAGAGATCAAGGGGAGGTTAAAGGGACAGAGAGGGCGATCACGGGGATGTCAAAGGCACAGAGATTGAGATCACGGGAAGGTTAAAGGGACAGAGAGTGAGATCACTTGGTGGTTACAGGGACAGAGAGTGAGATGAGGGGAAGTTTAAAGGGCCAGAGAGTGAGATTACGGGAAAATTAAAGGGACAGAGAGTGAGATAACGGTGAATTAAAGGGACAGCGAGTGAGACCAAGGGGAATTTAAAGGGACAGAGAGTGAGATCACGGGGAGGTTAAAGGGACAGAGAGTAGAATGACGGGGAGTTTAAAGGGTAAGAGAGCTAGATCAGTTAGGTTAAAGGGACAGAGAGTGAGATAACGGGGAGGTTAAAGGGACTGAGAGTAAGATCACGGGGAGGTTAAAGGGACAGACAATGAGATCTCGGGGGGGTTAATGGGACTGAGAATGAGATCACGTGGAGGTTAAAGGGATAGAAAGCTAGATCAGGGAGGTTAAAGGGACAGATAGTGAGATCAGGGAGGTTATAGAGACAGAGAGTGAGATCACGGGGAGGTTAAAGGGACAGAGAGTGAGATCACGGGGAGGTTAAAGGGACAGAGAGAGAGATCACGGGCAGGTTAAAGGGACAGAGATTGAGATCACGGGAAGATTAAAGGGACAGAGAGTGCGATCACGGGGTGGTTAAAGGGACAGTGAGTTAGATGCCGGGGTGGTTAAATGGACAGAGAGTGAGGTTAAGGGAACAGACATTGAGATCACGGGGAGGTTAAAGGAACAGTGAGTGAGATCACGGGGAGTTTAAGGGGACAGAGAGTGAGCTCACGCGGAGTTTAAAGGGACAGAGAGTGATATCAGGAGGAGGCTTAAGGGATAGACAGTGAGATCACGGGAAAGTTAAGTGGACAGAGAGTGAGATCAGGGGGAGGTTAATGGGACAGAGAGTGAGATCACCGGGAGGTTAAAGGGACAGAGAGTGAAATCACGGGGAGGTAAAAGAGACAGAGAGGGATATCACGGAGAGGTTTAAGGGATAGAGAGTGAGATCACGGGGAGGTTAAAGGGACAGGCTGAGAGATTACGGGGAGTTTAAATGGACAGAGAGAGTTAACGGGGAGGTGAAAGCGACAGAGTGAGATCACGGGGAGGTTAAAGGGACAGATAGTGAGATCACGAGGAGGTTAAAGGGACAGAGAGTGAGATCACGGGGAGGTTTGAGGGACATTGAATGAGATCACAGGGAGGTTAAAGGGACAGAGAATGAGATCACGGACAGATTAAAGGGACAGAATTTGAGATCATGGGGAGTTAAAAGGGACAGAGAGTGAGAATACGGGGAGGTTTAAGGGACAGAGAGTGAGATCACGGGGTGGTTAAAGGGACTTAGAGTGAGATCACGGGGAGGTAAAAGGGACAGAGAGTGAAATCACGGGTAGGTTAAAGGGACGGAGAGTGAGATCATGGGGAGGTTGAAGGGACGGAGAGTGAGATTACGGGGAGGTTAAAGCGACAGAGATAAATCACGGGGAGGTTAAAGGGACAGATAGTGAGATCACGAGGAGGTTAAAGGAACAGAGTGCGAGATCACGTGGACGTTAAAGGGACAGAGAGTGAGATCACGGGGAGGTTTGAGGGACAGTGAATGAGATCACAGGGAGGTTAAAGGGACAGAGAATGAGTTCACGGACACATTAAAGGGACAGAGATTGAGATCACGGGAAGATTAAAGGGACAGAGTGAGATCACGGGGAGGTTAATTGGACATTGAGTACGATCACGGGGAGGTTAAAGGTACAGAGAGTGAGAGCACGGGGAGGTTATAGGGACAGTGAGTGAGATCATGGGTAGGTTAAAGGGACAGAGAGTGAGACCATGGGAAGGTTAAATGGACAGAGAGTGAGATTACGGGGAGATTAAAGGGACAGAGAGCTAGATCAGGAAGGTTAAAGGGATAGAGAGTGAGATCACGGGGAAATTAAATTGATAGAGAGTGAGATCAGTGGGAGGTTAATGGGACAGAGAGTGAGGTCACGTGGAGGTTAAAGGTAAAGAGAGTGAGAACACGGGGAGGTTAAAGGGACAGAGAGCTATATCAGGTAGGTTAAAGGGACAGAGAGTGAGATCACGGGAAGGTTAAATGGACAGAAATTGAGATCACGGGTAGGTTAAAGGGACGGAGTGCTAAATCAGGGAGGTTAAAGGGACAGAGAGTGAGAGCACTGAGAAGTTAAAGGGACAGAGATTTAGATCACGGGGAGGTTAAAGGGAGAGACAATGAGATAACGGGCAGGTTAAATGGACAGAGATTGAGATCATGGGAAGATTAAATGGACAGAGTGAGATCACTGGGACGTTAAAGGGTCAGAGAGAGAGATCACGGGGAGGCTAAAGGGACAGAGAGGGCGATCACGGGGAGGTTAAAGGCACCGAGATTGAGATCACGGGAAGGTTAAAGGGACAGAGAGTGAGATCACGGGGAGGTTAAAGGGACAGAGAGTTAGATCTCGGGGAGGTTAAAGGAACAGAGAGTGAAATCATGGGGTGGTTAGAGGGACAGAGAGTGAGATCAGGGGAAGTTTAAAGGGCCAGAGAGTGAGATTACGGGAAGATTAAAGGGACAGAGAGTGAGATAACGGTGAATTAAAGGGACAGCGAGTGAGACAACGGGGAATTTAAAGGGACAGAGAGTGAGATCACGGGGAGGTTAAAGGGACAGAGAGCTAGATCAGGTAGGTTAAAGGGACAGAGAGTGAGATGACGGGAAGGTTAAATGGACGGACACTGAGATCACGGGTAGGTTAAAGGGACGGAGTGCTAAATCAGGGAGGTTAAAGGGACAGAGAGTGAGAGCACTGGGAAGTTAAAGGGACAGAGATTTAGATCACGGGGAGGTTAAAGGGAGAGACAATGAGATAACGGGCAGGTTAAATGGATAGAGATTGAGATCACGGGAAGATTAAATGGACAGAGTGAGATCACTGGGACGTTAAAGGGTCAGAGAGAGAGATCACGGGGAGGTTAAAGGGACAGAGAGGGCGATCACGGGGAGGTTAAAGGCACCGAGATTGAGATCACGGGAAGGTTAAAGGGACAGAGAGTGAGATCACGGGGAGGTTAAAGGGACAGAGAGTGAGATCACGGGAAGGTTAAAGAGACAGAAGTGAGATAACGGTGAATTAAAGGGACAGCGAGTGAGACCACGGGGAATTTAAAGGGACAGAGAGTGAGATCACGGGGAGGTTAAAGGGACAGAGAGTAGGATCACGGGGAGTTTAAAGGGAAAGAGAGCTAGATCAGGTAGGTTAAAGGGACAGAGAGTGAGATAACGGGGAGGTTAAAGGGACTGAGAGTAAGATCACAGGGAGGTTAAAGGGACAGATAATGAGATCTCGGGGAGGTTAATGGGACAGAGCATGAGATCACGTGGAGGTTAAAGGGACAGAAAGCTTGATCAGGGAGGTTAAAGGGACAGATAGTGAGATCAGGGAGGTTATAGAGACGGAGAGTGAGAACACGGTGAGGTTAAATTGACAGAGAGTGAGATCACGGGGCGGTTAATGGGACAGAGAGTGAGATCACGGGTAGGTGAAAGGTACAGAGAATGAAATCACGGGCAGGGTAAAGGGACAGAGATTGAGATCACGGGAAGATTAAAGGGACAGAGTCAGATCACTGGACGTTAAAGGGAAGAGAGTGAGATCACGGGGAGGTTAAAGGGACAGAGAGTGAGATCATGGGGAGATTAAAGCGACAGAGAGTGCGATCACGGGGTGGTTAAAGGGAAAGTGAGTTAGATGCCGGGGAGGTTAAATGGACAGAGAGTGAGATCACGGGGAGGTTAAGGGAACAGAGAGTGAGATCACGGGGAGGTTAAAGGGACATTGAGTACTATCACGGGGAGGTTAAAGGTACAGAGATTGAGATCACGGGAAGATTAAAGGGACAGATTGAGATCACGGGGAGGTTAATTGGACAGAGAATGAGATTACGGGGAGATTAAAGGGACAGAGAGCTAGATCAGGAAGGTTAAAGGGATAGAGAGTGAGATCACGGGGAGGTTAAAGGGACAGAGAGTGAGAACACGGGGAGGTTAAAGGGACAGAGAGTGATTTCACGGGGAGGTTTAAGGGATAGAAACTGAGATCACGGGAAAGTTAATGGGACAGAGAGTGAGATGAGAAGGAGTTTAAAGGGACATTGAGTGAGATCACGGGGAGGTTTAAGGGATAGAGACTGAGATCACGGGCATGTTAAAGGGACAGAGAGTGAGATCACGGTGAGATTAAAGTGACAGAGAATGAGATCATGGCATGGTTATAGTGAAACTGAGAGAGATCACGGGGAGGTTAAAGGGACAGAGAGTGAGATCACGTGGAGGTTAAAGGTACAGAGAGTGAGATGATGGGGAGATTAATGGGGCAGAGCATGAGATCACGGGAAGATTAAAGGCACAGAATGAGATCACGGGGATGTTAATGGGATAGAGAGACAGATCACGGGGAGGTTAAAGGCATAGGGAGTGAGATCACGGGGAGGTTAAAGGGACAGAGAATGAGATCACGGACAGATTAAAGGGACAGAGATTGAGATCATGGGGAGTTAAAAGGGACAGAGAGTGAGAATACGGGGAGGTTTAAGGGACAGAGAGTGAGATAACGGGGAGGTTAAAGGGACTGAGAGTAAGATCACAGGGAGGTTAAAGGGACAGATAATGAGATCTCGGGGAGGTTAATGGGACAGAGCATGAGATCACGTGGAGGTTAAAGGGACAGAAAGCTTGATCAGGGAGGTTAAAGGGACAGATAGTGAGATCAGGGAGGTTATAGAGACGGAGAGTGAGAACACGGTGAGGTTAAATTGACAGAGAGTGAGATCACGGGGCGGTTAATGGGACAGAGAGTGAGATCACGGGTAGGTGAAAGGTACAGAGAATGAAATCACGGGCAGGGTAAAGGGACAGAGATTGAGATCACGGGAAGATTAAAGGGACAGAGTCAGATCACTGGACGTTAAAGGGAAGAGAGTGAGATCACGGGGAGGTTAAAGGGACAGAGAGTGAGATCATGGGGAGATTAAAGCGACAGAGAGTGCGATCACGGGGTGGTTAAAGGGAAAGTGAGTTAGATGCCGGGGAGGTTAAATGGACAGAGAGTGAGATCACGGGGAGGTTAAGGGAACAGAGAGTGAGATCACGGGGAGGTTAAAGGGACATTGAGTACTATCACGGGGAGGTTAAAGGTACAGAGATTGAGATCACGGGAAGATTAAAGGGACAGATTGAGATCACGGGGAGGTTAATTGGACAGAGAATGAGATTACGGGGAGATTAAAGGGACAGAGAGCTAGATCAGGAAGGTTAAAGGGATAGAGAGTGAGATCACGGGGAGGTTAAAGGGACAGAGAGTGAGAACACGGGGAGGTTAAAGGGACAGAGAGTGATTTCACGGGGAGGTTTAAGGGATAGAAACTGAGATCACGGGAAAGTTAATGGGACAGAGAGTGAGATGAGAAGGAGTTTAAAGGGACATTGAGTGAGATCACGGGGAGGTTTAAGGGATAGAGACTGAGATCACGGGCATGTTAAAGGGACAGAGAGTGAGATCACGGTGAGATTAAAGTGACAGAGAATGAGATCATGGCATGGTTATAGTGAAACTGAGAGAGATCACGGGGAGGTTAAAGGGACAGAGAGTGAGATCACGTGGAGGTTAAAGGTACAGAGAGTGAGATGATGGGGAGATTAATGGGGCAGAGCATGAGATCACGGGAAGATTAAAGGCACAGAATGAGATCACGGGGATGTTAATGGGATAGAGAGACAGATCACGGGGAGGTTAAAGGCATAGGGAGTGAGATCACGGGGAGGTTAAAGGGACAGAGAATGAGATCACGGACAGATTAAAGGGACAGAGATTGAGATCATGGGGAGTTAAAAGGGACAGAGAGTGAGAATACGGGGAGGTTTAAGGGACAGAGAGTGAGATCACGGGGTGGTTAAAGGGACAGAGAGTGAGATCACGGGGTGGTAAAAGGGACAGAGAGTGAAATCACGGGGGAGTTAAAGGGACGGAGAGTGAGATCACGGGGAGGTTAAAGGGACAGAGAGTGCGATCACGGGGAGGTTGAAGGGACGGAGAGTGAGATTACGGGGAGGTTAAAGCGACAGAGATAAATCACGGGGAGGTTAAAGGGACAGATAGTGAGATCACGAGGAGGTTAAAGGAACAGAGTGCGAGATCACGTGGACGTTAAATGGACAGAGAGTGAGATCACGGGGAGCTTTGAGGGACAGTGAATGAGATCACAGGGAGGTTAAAGGGACAGAGAATGAGATCACGGGGAGTATAACAGGACAGAGAGTGAGATCACGCGGAGTTTAAAGGGAGAGAGAGTGATATCACGGGGAATTTAAATTGATAGAGAGTGTGATCACTGGGAGGTTAATGGGACAGAGAGTGAGATCACGTGGAGGTTAAAGGGACAGAGAGTGAGGTCACGGGGTGGTTAAAGGTACAGAGAGTGATATCACAAGGAGTTTAAAGGGACAGTGAGTGAGATCACGGGGAGGTTTGAGGGACAGTGAATGAGAACACAGGGAGGTTAAAGGGACAGAGAATGAGATCACGGACAGATTAAAGGGACAGAGAGTGAAATCACGGGGAGGTTAAAGGGACATTGAGTACTATCACGGGGAGGTTAAAGGTACAGAGAGTGAGAGCACGGGGAGGTTATAGTGACACTGAGTGAGATCACGGGGGGGGTTAAAGGGACAGAGAGTGAGATCACGGGAAGGTTAAAGGGACAGAGAATGGGATTACAGGGAGATTAAAGGGACAGAGTGAGATCACGGGGAGGTTAATTGGACAGAGAGTGAGACCACGGGGAGTTTAAAGGGACATTGAGTACGATCACGGGGAGGTTAAAGGGACAGAGAATGAGATCACGGACAGATTAAAGGGACAGAGATTGATATCATGGGGAGTTAAAAGGTACAGAGAGTGAGAATACGGGGAGATTTAACGGACAGAGAGTGAGATCACGGGGTGGTTAAAGGGACAGAGAGTGAGATCACGGGGAGGTAAAAGGGACAGAGAGTGAAATCACGGGTAGGTTAAAGGGACGGAGAGTGAGATCACGGGGAGGTTAAAGGGACAGAGAGTGCGATCACGGGGAGGTTGATGGGACGGAGAGTGAGATTACGGGGAGGTTAAAGCGACAGAGATAAATCACGGGGAGGTTAAAGGGACAGATAGTGAGATCACGAGGAGGTTAAAGGAACAGAGTGCGAGATCACGTGGACGTTAAAGGGACAGAATGAGATCACGGGGAGGTTTGAGGGACAGTGAATGAGATCACAGGGAGGTTAAAGGGACAGAGAATGAGATCTTGGACACATTAAAGGGACAGAGATTGAGATCATGGGAAGATTAAAGGGACAGAGTGAGATTACGGGGAGGTTAATTGGACATTGAGTACGATCACGGGGAGGTTAAAGCTAAAGAGAGAGAGAGCACGGGGAGGTTATAGGGACAGTGAGTGAGATCATGGGGAGGTAAAAGGGACAGAGAGTGAGATCATGGGAAGGTTAAAGGGACAGAGAGTGAGATTACGGGGAGATTAAAGGGACAGAGAGCTAGATCAGGAAGGTTAAAGGGATAGAGAGTGAGATCACGGGGAGGTTAAAGGGACAGAGAGAGTGAGATCACGGGGAGGTTAAAGGGACAGAGAGTGAGAACACGGGAGGTTAAAGGGACAGAGAGCTAGATCAGGTAGGTTAAAGGGACAGAGAGTGAGATCACGGGAAGGTTAAATGGACAGACACTGAGATCACGGGTAGGTTAAAGGGACGGAGTGCTATATCAGGGAGGTTAAAGGGACAGAGAGTGAGAGCACTGGGAAGTTAAAGGGACAGAGATTTAGATCACGGGAAGATTAAATGGACAGAGTGAGATCACTGGAACGTTAAAGGGTCAGAGAGAGAGATCACGTGGAGGTTAAAGGGAAAGAGAGGGCGATCACGAGGAGGTTAAAGGCACCGAGATTGAGATCACGGGAAAGTTAAAGGGACAGAGAGTGAGAGTACGGGGAGGTTAAAGGGACAGAGAGTTAGATCTCGGGGAGGTTAAAGGAACAGAGAATGAGATCATGGGGTGGTTACAGGGACAGAGAGTGAGATCAGGGGAAGTTTAAAGGGCCAGAGAGTGAGATAACGGTGAATTAAAGGGACAGCGAGTGAGACCACGGGGAATTTAAAGGGACAGAGAGTGAGATCACGGGGAGGTTAAAGGGACAGAGAGTAGGATCACGGGGAGTTTAAAGGGAAAGAGAGCTAGATCAGGTAGGTTAAAGGGACAGAGAGTGAGATAACGGGGAGGTTAAAGGGACTGAGAGTAAGATCACGGGGAGGTTAAAGGGACAGATAATGAGATCTCGGGGAGGTTAACGGGACAGAGCATGAGATCACGTGGAGGTTAAAGGGACTGAAAGCTTGATCAGGAAGGTTAAAGGGACAGATAGTGCGATCAGGGAAGTTATAGAGACGGAGAGCGAGATCATGGTGAGGTTAAATTGACAGAGAGTGAGATCACGGGGCGGTTAATGGGACAGAGAGTGAGATCACGGGTAGGTGAAAGGTACAGAGAATGAAATCACGGGCAGGGTAAAGGGACAGAGATTGAGATCACGGGAAGATTAAAGGGACAGAGTCAGATCACTGGACGTTAAAGGGAAGAGAGTGAGATCACGGGGAGGTTAAAGGGACAGAGAGTGAGATCATGGGGAGATTAAAGCGACAGAGAGTGCGATCACGGGGTGATTAAAGGGACAGAGAGTGGGATCATGGGGAGATTAAAGTGACAGAGAGTGCGATCACGGGGTGGTTAAAGGGAAAGTGAGTTAGATGCCGGGGAGGTTAAATGGACAGTGAGTGAGATCACGGGGAGGTTAAGGGATCAGAGATTAAGATCACGGGGTGGTTAAAGGGACAGAGAGTGATTTCACGGGGAGGATAAAGGGACAGTGAGTGAGATCACGGGGAGTTTAACAGGACAGAGAGTGAGATCACGCGGAGTTTAAAGGGAGAGAGAGTGATATCACGGGGAAATTAAATAGATAGAGAGTGAGATCACTGGGAGGTTAATGGGACAGAGAGTGAGATCACGTGGAGGTTAAAGGGACAGAGAGTGAGGTCACGGGGAGGTTAAAGGTACAGAGATTGAGAACACGGGGAGGTTAAAGGGACAGAGAGCCATATCAGATAGGTTAAAGGGACAGAGAGTGAGATCACGGGAAGGTTAAATGGACAGAGTGAGATCACTGGGACGTTAAAGGGTCAGAGAGAGAGATCACGGGGAGGTTAAAGGGACAGAGAGGGCGATCACGGGTAGGTTAAATGGACAGACACTGAGATCACGGGTAGGTTAAAGGGACGGAGTGCTAAATCAGGGAGGATAAGGGGACAGAGAGTGAGAGCACTGGGAAGTTAAAGGGACAGAGATTTAGATCACGGGGAGGTTAAAGGGAGAGACAATGAGATAACGGGCAGGTTAAATGGACAGAGATTGAGATCACGGGAAGAATAAATGGACAGAATGAGATCACTGGGACGTTAAAGGGTCAGAGAGAGAGATCACGGGGCGGTTAAAGGGACAGAGAGGGCGATCACGGGGAGGTTAAAGGCACCGAGATTGAGATCACGGGAAGGTTAAAGGGACAGAGAGTTAGATCCCGGGGAGGTTAAAGGAACAGAGAGTGAGATCATGGGGTGGTTACAGGGACAGAGAGTGAGATCAGGGGAAGTTTAAAGGGCCAGAGAGTGAGATTACGGGAAGATTAAAGGGACAGAGAGTGAGATAACGGTGAATTAAAGGGACAGCGAGTGAGACCACGGGGAATTTAAAGGGACAGAGAGTGAGATCACGGTGAGTTTAAAGGGAAAGAGAGCTATATCAGGTAGGTTAAAGGGACAGAGAATGAGATAACTGGGAGGTTAAAGGGACTGAGAGTAAGATCACGGGGAGGTTAAAGGGACAGATAATGAGATCTCGGGGAGGTTAATGGGACAGAGCATGAGATCACGTGGAGGTTAAAGGGACAGAAAGCTTGATCAGGGAGGTTAAAGGGACAGATAGTGAGATTAGGGAGGTTATAGAGACGGAGAGTGAGATCACGGTGAGGTTAAATTGACAGAGAGTGAGATCACGGGGCGGTTAATGGGACAGAGAGTGAGATCACGGGTAGGTGAAAGGTACAGAGAATGAAATCACGGGCAGGTTAAAGGGACAGAGATTGAGATCACGGGAAGATTAAAGGGACAGAGTCAGATCACTGGACGTTAAAGGGAAGAGAGTGAGATCACGGGGAGGTTAAAGGGACAGAGAGTGAGATCATGGGGAGATTAAAGCGACAGAGAGTGCGATCACGGGGTGGTTAAAGGGAAAGTGAGTTAGATGCCGGGGAGGTTAAATGGACAGAGAGTGAGATCACGGGGAGGTTAAGGGAACAGAGATTAAGATCGCGGGGTGGTTAAAGGGACAGAGAGTGATTTCACGGGGAGGATAAAGGGACAGTGAGTGAGATCACGGGGAGTTTAACAGGACAGAGAGTGAGATCACGCGGAGTTTAAAGGGAGAGAGAGTGATATCACGGGGAAATTAAATTGATAGAGAGTGAGATCACTGGGAGGTTAATGGGACAGAGAGTGAGATCACGTGGAGGTTAAAGGGACAGAGAGTGAGGTCACGGGGAGGTTAAAGGTACAGAGAGTGATATCACAAGGAGTTTAAAGGGACAGTGAGTGAGATCACGGGGAGGTTTGAGGGACAGTGAATGAGAACACAGGGAGGTTAAAGGGACAGAGAATGAGATCACGGACAGATTAAAGGGACAGGGATTGAGATCACGGGAAGATTAAAGGGACAGCGTGAGATCACGGGGAGGTTAAAGGGACAGAGAGTGAGATCACGGGGAGGTTAAAGGGACATTGAGTACTATCACGGGGAGGTTAAAGGTACAGAGATTGAGATCACGGGAAGATTAAAGGGACAGATTGAGATCACGGGGAGGTTAATTGGACAGAGAATGAGATTACGGGGAGATTAAAGGGACAGAGAGCTAGATCAGGAAGGTTAAAGGGATAGAGAGTGAGATCACGGGGAGGTTAAAGGGACAGAGAGTGAGAACACGGGGAGGTTAAAGGGACAGAGAGTGATTTCACGGGGAGGTTTAAGGGATAGAAACTGAGATCACGGGAAAGTTAATGGGACAGAGAGTGAGATGAGAAGGAGTTTAAAGGGACATTGAGTGAGATCACGGGGAGGTTTAAGGGATAGAGACTGAGATCACGGGCATGTTAAAGGGACAGAGAGTGAGATCACGGTGAGATTAAAGTGACAGAGAATGAGATCATGGCATGGTTATAGTGAAACTGAGAGAGATCACGGGGAGGTTAAAGGGACAGAGAGTGAGATCACGTGGAGGTTAAAGGTACAGAGAGTGAGATGATGGGGAGATTAATGGGGCAGAGCATGAGATCACGGGAAGATTAAAGGCACAGAATGAGATCACGGGGATGTTAATGGGATAGAGAGACAGATCACGGGGAGGTTAAAGGCATAGGGAGTGAGATCACGGGGAGGTTAAAGGGACAGAGAATGAGATCACGGACAGATTAAAGGGACAGAGATTGAGATCATGGGGAGTTAAAAGGGACAGAGAGTGAGAATACGGGGAGGTTTAAGGGACAGAGAGTGAGATCACGGGGTGGTTAAAGGGACAGAGAGTGAGATCACGGGGTGGTAAAAGGGACAGAGAGTGAAATCACGGGGGAGTTAAAGGGACGGAGAGTGAGATCACGGGGAGGTTAAAGGGACAGAGAGTGCGATCACGGGGAGGTTGAAGGGACGGAGAGTGAGATTACGGGGAGGTTAAAGCGACAGAGATAAATCACGGGGAGGTTAAAGGGACAGATAGTGAGATCACGAGGAGGTTAAAGGAACAGAGTGCGAGATCACGTGGACGTTAAATGGACAGAGAGTGAGATCACGGGGAGCTTTGAGGGACAGTGAATGAGATCACAGGGAGGTTAAAGGGACAGAGAATGAGATCACGGACACATTAAAGGGACAGAAATTGAGATCACGGGAAGATTAAAGGGACAGAGTGAGATCACGGGGAGGTTAATTGGACATTGAGTACGATCACGGGGAGGTTAAAGGTACAGAGAGTGAGAGGACGGGGAGGTTTTGGGACAGTGAGTGAGATCACGGGGAGGTTAAAGGGACAGAGAGTGAGATCATGGGAAGGTTAAAGGGACAGAGAGTGAGATCACGGGTAGGTTAAAGGGACAGAGAGTGAGATCACGGGGAGGTTAAAGGGACAGAGAGTGAGAACACGGGGAGGTTAAAGGGACAGAGAGCTAAATCAGGTAGGTTAAAGGGACATAGAGTGAGAGCACTGGGAAGTTAAAGGGACAGAGATTTAGATCACGGGGAGGTTAAATGGAGAGAGAATGAGATAACGGGCAGGTTAATTGGACAGAGATTGAGATCACGGGAAGATTTAATGGACAGAGTGAGATCACTGGGACGTTAAAGGGACAGAGAGAGAGATCACGGGGAGGTTAAAGGGACAGAGAGGGAGATCACGGGGAGGTTAAAGGCACAGACATTGAGATCACGGGAAGGTTAAAGGGACAGAGAGTGAGATCATGGGGAGGTTAAAGGGACAGAGAGTTATATCTCGGGGAGATTAAAGGAACAGAGAGTGAGATCACGGGGAATTTAAAGGGACAGAGAGTGAGATTACGGGGAGGTTAAAGGGACTGAGAGTAAGATCACGGCGAGGTTATAGGGACAGATAATGAGATCTCAGGGAGATTAACGGGACAGAGAATGAGATCACGTGGAGGTTAAAGGGACAGAAAGCTAGATCAGAGAGGTTAAAGGGACAGAGAATGAGATCAGGGAGGTTATAGAGACAGAGAGTGAGATCACGGGGAGGTTAAAGGGACAGAGAGTGAGATCACGGGGAGGTTAATGGGACAGAGAGTGAGATCACGGGTAGGTGAAAGGTACAGAGAATGAAATCACGGGCAGGTTAAAGGGACAGAGATTGAGAATACGGGAAGATTAACGGGACAGAGTGAGATCACTGGGACGTTAAGGGGACAGAGAGTGTGATCACGGGGAGGTGAAAGGGACAGATAGTGAGATTACGGGGAGGTGAATGGGACAGAAAGCTAGATCAGGAAGATTAAAGGGACAGAGAGTGATATCACGTGGAAGTTAAAGGGACAATGAGTGAGCTCACGGGGAGGTTAAAGAGACAGAGAGTGAGATCACGGGGAGGTTAAAGGTACAGAAAGCTAGATCAGGAAGATCAAAGGGACAGAGAGTGAGATCACGGGGAGATTAATGGGACAGCGAGTGAGATCACTGGCAGGTGAAAGCGACATACAATGTGAACACAGGGAGGTTAAAGTGACAGAGAGTGAGATCACAGGCAGGTTAAATGGAAAGAGATTGAGATCACGGGAAGATTAAATGGACAGAGTGAGATCACTGGGACGTTAAAGGGACAGAGATTGAGGTCACGGGGAGGTTAAATGGACCGAGTGAGATCACTGGGACGTTAAATGTACAGAGATTGATATCACTGTGAGGTTAAAGGGACAGAGAGTGAGATCACGGAGTGGTTAAAGGGACAGAGACTGAGATCACGGGGAGGTTAAAGGGGCAGAGAGTGAGATTACGGGGAGGTTATAGGGACAGAGAGTGACATCACGGGGAGGTTAATTGGACATAGGGTGACATCACGAGGAGGCTTAAGGGATAGAGAGTGAGATCACGGGAAAGTAAAGTGGACAGAGATTGAAATCAGGGGGAGGTTAATGGGACAGAGAGTGAGCTCACGGGGAGGTTAAAGGGAGAGAGAGTGAAATCACGGGGAGGTAAAAGAGACAGAGAGTGATATCAGGGGGAGGTTTAAGGGATAGAGAGTGAGATCACGGGGAGGTTAAAGGGACAGTGAGTTAGATGCCGGGGAGGTTAAATGGACAGAGAGAGTTAACGGGGAGGTGAAAGCGACAGAGTGAGATCACGTGGATGTTAAAGGGACATATAGTGAGATCACGAGGAGGTTAAAAGGACAGAGAGTGAGATCACGGGGTGGTTAAAGGGACAGAGAGTTAGATGACGGGGAGTTTAAATGGACAGAGAGTGAGATCACGGGGAGGTTAAGGGGACAGAGATTGAGTTCAGGGGGAGCTTAATGGAACAGAGAATTAGATAACGGGTAGGTTAAAGGGACAGAGAATGAGATCACGGGGAGGTTAAAGGGACATAGAGTGATATCACGGGGAGGTTTAAGGGATAGAGACTGAGATCACGGGAAAGTTAATGGGACAGAGAGTGAGATCACAAGGAGTTTAAAGGGACAGAGAATGAGATCGGGGACGTTTAAATTGAAAGAGAGTGAGATAACGGGAAGGTTAACGGGACAGAGAGTGAGATCACGGTGAGATTAAAGTGACAGAGAATGAGATCATGGGGTGGTTATAATGACACTGAGTGAGATCACGGGGAGGTTAAAGGTACAGAGAGTGAGATCACGTGGAGGTTAAAGGTACTGAGAGTGAGATCACGGGGAAGTTAAAGGGACAGAGAGTGAGATCACGGGGAGGTGATAGCGACAGACAATGTGATCACAGGGAGGTTAAAGTGACAGAGAGTGTGATCACAGGCAGGTTAAATGGACAGAGATTGAGATCACGGGAAGATTAAATGGACAGAGTGAGATCACTGGGACGTTAAAGGGACAGAGATTGAGATCACGGGGAGGTTAAATTGACCGAGTGAGATCACTGGGACGTTAAATGTACAGAGATTGAGATCACGGGGAGGTTAAAGGTACAGAGAGTGAGATCACGGGATGGTTAAAGGGACAGAGATTGAGATCACGGGGAGGTTAAAGGGACAGAGAGTGAGATTACGAGGAGGTTATAGGGACAGAGAGTGCCTTCACGGGGAGGTTAATGGGACATAGAGTGATATTACGAAGAGGCTTAAGGGATAGAGAGTAAGATCACGGGAAAGTTAAGTGGACAGAGAGTGAAATCAAGGGGAGGTTAATGGGACAGAAAGTGAAATCACGGGGAGGTAAAAGAGACAGAGAGTGATATCACGGGGAGGTTTAAGGGATAGAGAGTGAGATCACGGGGAGGTTAAAGGGACATAGAGTGATATCACGGGGAGGTTTAAGGGATAGAGACTGAGATCACGGGAAAGTTAATGGGACAGAGAGCGAGATCACAAGGAGTCTAAATGTACAGTGAGTGAGTAAACGGGCAGGTTAAAGGGACATAGAGTGAGATCAGGGGACGTTTAAATTGAAAGAGAGTGAGATAACGGGAAGGTTAACGGGACAGAGAGTGAGATCACGGTGAGATTAAAGTGACAGAGAATGAGATCATGGGGTGGTTATAGTGACACTGAGTGAGATCACGGGGAGGTTAAAGGGACAGAGAGTGAGATCACGTGGAGGTTAAAGGTACAGAGATTGAGATCACGGGGAGAATAATGGGGCAGAGAATGAGATCACGGGAAGATTAAAGGGACAGAATGAGATCACGGGGATGTTAATGGGATAGAGAGACAGATCACGGGGAGGTGAAAGGCATAGAGAGTGAGATCACGGGGAGGTTAAAGGGACAGAGAGTGAGAACACGGGGAGTTTAAATGGAAAGACAGAGATCACGGGGAGGATTAAGGGACAGAGAGTGAGATCACGAGGTGGTTAAAGGGACAGAGAGAGATTACGGGGAGGTTAAAGCGACAGAGAGAAATCACGGGGAAGTTTCAAGGGACAGAGAGTGAGATCACGAGGAGGTTAAAGGAACAAAGTGCGAGATCACGTGGACGTTAAAGGGACAGAGAGTGAGATTCCGGGGAGGTTAAAGGGACAGAGAGTGAGACATTAGGGAGATTAAAGGGACAGATAGTGAGATCACGGGGAGGTGAAAGGGACAGAGAGTGAGATCACGGGGTGATTAATGGGACAGAGAGTGAGATCACGGGGAGGTGAAAGCGACAGACAATGTGATCACAGGGAGGTTAAAGTGACAGAGAGTGAGATCACAGGCAGGTTAAATGGAAAGAGATTGAGATCACGGGAAGATTAAATGGACAGAGTGAGATCACTGGGATGTTAAAGGGACAGAGATTACGATCACGGGGAGGTTAAAGGTACAGAGAGTGAGATCACGGGGTGGTTAAAGGGACAGAGATTGAGATCATGGGGAGGTTAAAGGGTCAGAGAGTGAGATTACGGGGAGGTTATAGGGACAGAGAGTGACATCACGGGGAGGTTAAAGGGACAGAGAGTGAGATTACAGGGAGGTTAAAGGGACAAAGAGTGATATCACGTGGAAGTTAAAGGGACAGAGAGTGAGCTCATGGGGAGGTTAAAGGGACAGCGAGTGAGATCACGGGGATGTTAATGGGATAGAGAGACAGATCACGGAGAGGTTAAAGGCATAGAGAGTGAGATCACGGGGAGGTTAAAGGGACAGAGAGTGAGAACACAGGGAGTTTAAAGGGAAAGACAGAGATCACGGGGAGGATTAAGGGACAGAGAGTGAGATCACGGGGTGGTTAAAGGGACAGAGAGAGATTACGGGGACGTTAAAGCGATAGAGAGATATCACGGGGAGGTTAAAGGGACAGATAGTGAGATCACGAGGAGGTTAAAGGAACAAAGTGCGAGATCACGTGGACGTTAAAGGGACAGAGAGTGAGATTACGGGGAGGTTAAAGGGAGAGAGAGTGAAATCATGGGGATATTAAAGGGACGTAGAGTGAGATCACGGGGAGGTTAAAGGGACAGAGAGTGCGATCACAGGGAGGTTGAAGGGACGGAGAGTGAGATCACGGGGAGGTTAAAGGGACAGAGAGTGAGATCACGGGGAGTTTTAAGGGACAGAGAGTGTGATCATGGGGAGATTAATGGGACATAGACTGATATCACGGGAAGGTAAAAGGGACAGAGAGTGAGATTATGTGGAGGTTAAAGGGACAGAAAGCTAGATCAGGAAGATTAAAGGGACAGAGAGTGATATCACGTGGAAGTTAAAGGGACAGGGAGTGAGATCACGGGGAGGTTTAAGGGATAGAGAGTGAGATCACGGGGAGGTTAAAGGGACAGGCAGAGAGATTACGGGGAGGTTAAATGGACAGAGAGAGTTAACGGGGAGGTGAAAGCGACAGAGTGAGATCACGGGGAAGTTAAAGGGACAGAGAATGAGATCACGGGGACGTTAAAGGGACCGAGAGTGAGATCACGGGTAGATTAATGGGACAGAGAGTGAGATCACTGGGAGGTGAAAGCGACAGACAATGAGATCACAGGGAGGTTAAAGGGACAGAGATTGAGATCACGGGAAGATTAAATGGACAGAGTGAGATCACTGGGATGTTAAAGGGACAGAGAGTGAGATCACAGGCAGGTTAAATGGACAGAGATTGAGATCACGGGAAGATTAAATGGACAGAGTGAGATCACTGGGACATTAAAGGGAATGAGATTGAGATCACGGGGAGGTAAAATGGACCGAGTGAGATCACTGATTGAGGGTGTGCTGCACATTTGGAGTGTCAGTATTTGAGGGTGTGCTGCACTATTGGGGAGTCAGTAATTGAGGGTTTGCTGCACTATTGGAGGGTCAGTAATTGAGTGTGTGCAGCACTATTGGAGTGTCAGTAATTGAGGGTGTGCTGCACTATTGGAGTGTCAGTAATTGAGGGTGTGCTGCACTATTGGAGTGTCAGTAATTGAGGCTGTGCTGCACTATTGGAGTGTCAGTAATTGAGGGTGTGCTGCACTATTGGAGTGTCAGTAATTGAGGGTGTGCTGCACTATTGGAGTGTCAGTAATTGAGGGTGTGCTGCACTATTGGAGTGTCAGTAATTGAGGGTGTGCTGCACTATTGGAGTGTCAGTAATTGAGGGTGTGCGGCACTATTGGAGTGTCAGTAATTGAGGCTTTGCTGCACTATTGGAGTGTCAGTAATTGAGGGTGTGCTGCACTATTGGAGTGTCAGTAATTGAGGGTGTGCGGCACTATTGGAGTGTCAGTAATTGAGGGTGTGCTGCACTATTGGAGGGTCAGTAATTGAGGGTGTGCTGCACTATTGGAGTGTCAGTAATTGAGGGTGTGCTGCACTATTGGAGAGTCAGTTTTTGAGGGTGTGCTGCACTATTGGAGTGTCAGTAATTGAGGGTGTGCTGCAATATTGGAGTGTCAGTAATTGAGTGTGTGCTGCACTATTGGAGTGTCAGTAATTGAGGGTGTGCTGCACTATTGGAGTATCAGTAATTGAGGGTGTGCTGCACTATTGGAGTGTCAGTAATTGAGGGTGTGCTGCACTATTGGAGTGTCAGTAATTGAGGGTGTGCTGCACTATTGGAGGGTCAGTAATTGAGGGTGTGCTGCACTATTGGACAGTCAGTAATTGAGGGTGTGCTGCACTATTGGAGTGTCAGTAATTGAGGGTGTGCTGCACTATTGGAGTATAAGTAATTTAAGATGTGCTGCACTATTGGAGTGTCAGTAATTGAGGGTGTGCTGCACTATTGGAGGGTCAGTAATTGAGGGTGTGCTGCACTATTGGAGTGTCAGTAATTGAGGGTGTGCTGCACTATTGGAGTGTCAGTAATTGAGGGTGTGCTGCACTATTGGAGTGTCAGTAATTGAGGGTGTGCTGCACTATTGGAGTGTCAGTAATTGAGGGTGTGCTGCACTATTGGAGGGTCAGTAATTGAGGGTGTGCTGCACTATTGGAGTGTCAGTAATTGAGGGTGTGCTGCACTATTGGAGTGTCAGTAATTGAGGGTGTGCTGCACTATTGGAGGGTCAGTAATTGAGGGTGTGCTGCACTATTGGAGAGTCAGTTTTTGAGGGTGTGCTGCACTGTTGGAGGGTCAGTAATTAAGGGTGTGCTGCACTATTGGAGTGTCAGATATTGAGGGTGTGCTGCACTATTGAAGTGTCAGTATTTGAGGGAGTGCAGCACTATTGGAGAGTCAGTTTTTGAGGGTGTGCTGCACTGTTGGAGGGTCAGTAATTGAGTGTGTGCTGCATTATTGGAGAGTCAGTTATTGAGGGTGAGCTGCACTATTGGAGGGTCAGTTATTGTGGGTGTGCTGCACTATTGGAGAGTCAGTTATTGAGGGTGAGCTGCACTATTGGAGGGTCAGTAATTGAGGGGGTGCAGCACTATTGGAGTGTCAGTAATGGAGGGTGTGCTGCACTTTTGGAGTGTTAGTAATTGGGGGTGTGCTGCACTATTGGAGTGTCAGTAATTGAGGGTGTGCTGCACTATTGGAGTGTCAGTAATTGAGGGTCTGCTGCACTATTGGAGTGTCAGTAATTGAGGGTGTGCTGCACTATTGGAGTGTCAGTAATTGAGGGTGTGCTGCACTATTTGAGTGTCAGTAATTGAGGGTGTGCTGCACTATTGGAGCGTCAGTAATTGAGGGTGTGCTGCACTATTGGAGTGTCAGTAATTGAGGGTGTGCTGCACTATTGGACAGTCAGTAATTGAGGGTGTGCTGCACTATTGGAGTGTCAGTAATTGAGGGTGTGCTGAACTATTGGAGTATCAGTAATTTAAGATGTGCTGCACTATTGGAGGGTCAGTAATTGAGGGTGTGCTGCACTATTGGAGGGTCAGTAATTGAGGGTGTGCTGCACTATTGGAGTGTCAGTAATTGAGGGTGTGCTGCACTATTGGAGTGTCAGCAATTGAGGGTGTGCTGCACTATTGGACAGTCAGCAATTGAGGGTGTGCTGCACTATTGGACAGTCAGTAATTGAGGGTGTGCTGCACTATTGGAGTGTCAGTAATTGAGGGTGTGCTGCACTATTGGAGTGTCAGTAATTGAGGGTGTGCTGCACTATTGGAGTGTCAGTAATTGAGGGTGTGCTGCACTATTGGAGTGTCAGTAATTGAGGGTTTGCTGCACTATTGGAGTGTCAGTAATTGAGGGTGTGCTGCACTATTGGAGTGTCAGTAATTGAGGGTGTGCTGCACTATTGGAGTGTCAGTAATTGAGGGTTTGCTGCACTATTGGAGTGTCAGTAATTGAGGGTGTGCTGCACTATTGGAGTGTCAGTAATTTAAGATGTGCTGCACTATTGGAGTGTCAGTAATTGAGGGTGTGCGGCACTTTTGGAGTGTCAGTAATTGAGGGTTTGCTGCACTATTGGAGTGTCAGTAATTGAGGGTGTGCTGCACTATTGGAGTGTCAGTAATTGAGGGTGTGCGGCACTATTGGAGTGTCAGTAATTGAGGGTGTGCTGCACTATTGGAGGGTCAGTAATTGAGGGTGTGCTGCACTATTGGAGTGTCAGTAATTGAGGGTGTGCTGCACTATTGGAGAGTCAGTTTTTGAGGGTGTGCTGCACTATTGGAGTGTCAGTAATTGAGGGTGTGCTGCACTATTGGAGTGTCAGTAATTGAGGGTGTGCTGCACTATTGGAGTGTCAGTAATTGAGGGTGTGCTGCACTATTGGAGTATCAGTAATTGAGGGTGTGCTGCACTATTGGAGTGTCAGTAATTGAGGATGTGCTGCACAATTGGATTGTCAGTAATTGAGGGTGTGCTGCACTATTGGAGGATCAGTAATTGGGGGTGTGCTGCACTATTGGACAGTCAGTAATTGAGGGTGTGCTGCACTATTGGAGTGTCAGTAATTGAGGGTGTGCTGCACTATTGGAGTATCAGTAATTTAAGATGTGCTGCACTATTGGAGTGTCAGTAATTGAGGGTGTGCTGCACTATTGGAGGGTCAGTAATTGAGGGTGTGCTGCACTATTGGACAGTCACTAATTGAGGGTGTGCTGCACTATTGGAGTGTCAGTAATTGAGGGTGTGCTGCACTATTGGAGTGTCAGTAATTTAAGATGTGCTGCACTATTGGAGTGTCAGTAATTGAGGGTGTGCTGCACTATTGGAGTGTCAGTAATTGAGTGTGTGCTGCACTATTGGAGTGTCAGTAATTGAGGGTGTGCTGCACTATTGGAGTGTCAGTAATTGAGGGTGTGCTGCACTATTGGAGGGTCAGTAATTGAGGGTGTGCTGCACTATTGGAGAGTCAGTTTTTGAGGGTGTGCTGCACTGTTGGAGGGTCAGTAATTGAGGGTGTGCTGCACTATTGGAGTGTCAGATTTTGAGGGTGTGCTGCACTATTGGAGTGTCAGTAATTGAGGGTGTGCTGCACTATTGGAGTGTCAGTATTTGAGGGAGTGCAGCACTATTGGAGAGTCAGTTTTTGAGGGTGTGCTGCACTGTTGGAGGGTCAGTAATTGAGTGTGTGCTGCATTATTGGTGGGTCAGTAATTGAGGGCGTGCTGCACTATTGGAGAGTCAGTTATTGAGGGTGAGCTGCACTATTGGAGGGTCAGTTATTGTGGGTGTGCTGCACTATTGGAGAGTCAGTTATTGAGGGTGAGCTGCACTATTGGAGGGTCAGTAATTGAGGGTGTTCTGCACTATTGGAGTGTCAGTAATTGAGGTTGTGCTGCTCTTTTTGAGGGTCAGTTATTGACGGTGTGCTGCACTATTGAAGGGACAGTAATTGAGGGTGTGCTGCACTATTGGAGGGTCAGTAATTGAGGGTGTGCTGAACTATTGGACTGTCAGTAATTGAGGTTGTGGTGCACTATTGGAGTCTCAATAATTGTGGGCGTGCTGCACTATTGGAGGGTCAGTAATTGAGGGTGTGCTGCACTATTGGAGTGTAAATAATTGAGGGTGTGCTGCACTATTGGAGTGTAAGTAATTGAGGTTGTGCTGCACTATTGGAGTGTCAGTAATTGAGGGTGTGCTGCACTATTGGAGTGTCAGTAATTGAGGGTGTGCTGCACTACTGGAGTATCAGTAATTGAGGGTGAGCTGCCCTATTGGAGGGACAGTAATTGAGGGTGTGCTGCACTATTGCAGGGTCAGTAATTGAAGGTGCGCTGCACTATTGGAGTGACTGAAATTGAGGGCGTGCTGCAGTATTGGAGTGTCAGTAATTGAGGGTGAGCTGCCCTATTGGAGGGACAGTAATTGAGGGTGTGCTGCACTATTGCAGGGTCAGTAATTGAAGGTGTGCTGCACTATTGGAGTGTCTGAAATTGAGGGCGTGCTGCAGTATTGGAGTGTCAGTAATTGAGGGCGTGCTGCACTATTGGAGTGTCAGTAATTGAGGGTCTGCTGCAGTATTAGAGTGTCAGTATTTGAAGAGGTGCAGCACTATTGGAGTGTCAGTAATGGAGGGTGTGCTGCACTATTGGAGTGTCAGTAATTGAGGGTGTGCTGCACTATTGGAGTGTCAGTAATTGAGGGTGTGCTGCACTATTGGAGTGTCAGTAATTGAGGGTGTGCTGCACTATTGGAGGGTCAGTAATTGAGGGTGTGCTGCACTATTGGACAGTCAGTAATTGAGGGTGTGCTGCACTATTGGAGTGTCAGTTATTGAGGGTGTGCTGTACTATTGGAGTATCAGTAATTTAAGATGTGCTGCACTATTGGAGTGCCAGTAATTGAGGGTGTGCTGCACTATTGGAGGGTAAGTAATTGAGGGTGTGCTGCACTATTGGAGTGTCAGTAATTGAGGGTGTGCTGCACTATTGGAGTGTCAGTAATTGAGGGTGTGCTGCACTATTGGACAGTCAGTAATTGAGGGTGTGCTGCACTATTGGAGTGTCAGTAATTGAGGGTGTGCTGCACTATTGGAGTGTCAGTAATTGAGGGTGTGCTGCACTATTGGAGTGTCAGTAATTGAGGGTCTGCTGCACTATTGGAGTGTCAGTAATTGAGGGTGTGCTGCACTATTGGTGGGTCAGTAATTGAGGGTGTGCTGCACAATTGGAGTGTCAGTAATTGAGGGTGTGCTGCACTATTGGAGAGTCAGTTTTTGAGGGTGTGCTGCACTATTGGAGTGTCAGTAATTGAGGGTGTGCTGCACTATTGGAGTGTCAGTAATTGAGGGTGTGCTGCACTATTGGAGTGTCAGTAATTGAGGGTGTGCTGCACTATTGGAGTGTCAGTAATTGAGGGTGTGCTGCACTATTGGAGCATCAGTAATTGAGGGTGTGCTGCACTATTGGAGTGTCAGTAATTGAGGGTGTGCTGCACTATTGGAGTGTCAGTAATTGAGGGTGTGCTGCACTATTGGAGTGTCAGTAATTGAGGGTGTGCTGCACTATTGGAGAGTCAGTTTTTGAGGGTGTGCTGCACTATTGGAGTGTCAGTAATTGAGGGTGTGCTGCACTATTGGAGGGTCAGTAATTGAGGGTGTGCTGCACTATTGGAGTGTCAGTAATTGAGGGTGTGCTGCACTATTGGAGTGTCAGTAATTGAGGGTGTGCTGCACTATTGGAGAGTCAGTTTTTGATGGTGTGCTGCACTATTGGAGTGTCAGTAATTGAGGGTGTGCTGCACTATTGGAGGGTCAGTAATTGAGGGTGTGCTGCACTATTGGAGTGTCAGTAATTGAGGGTGTGCTGCACTATTGGAGTGTCAGTAATTGAGGGTGTGCTGCACTATTGGAGGGTCAGTAATTGAGGGTGTGCTGCACTATTGGAGAGTCAGTTTTTGAGGGTGTGCTGCACTGTTGGAGGGTCAGTAATTAAGGGTGTGCTGCACTATTGGAGTGTCAGATATTGAGGGTGTGCTGCACTATTGAAGTGTCAGTATTTGAGGGAGTGCAGCACTATTGGAGAGTCAGTTTTTGAGGGTGTGCTGCACTGTTGGAGGGTCAGTAATTGAGTGTGTGCTGCATTATTGGTGGGTCAGTAATTGAGGGCGTGCTGCACTATTGGAGAGTCAGTTATTGAGGGTGAGCTGCACTATTGGAGGGTCAGTTATTGTGGGTGTGCTGCACTATTGGAGAGTCAGTTATTGAGGGTGAGCTGCACTATTGGAGGGTCAGTAATTGAGGGGGTGCAGCACTATTGGAGTGTCAGTAATGGAGGGTGTGCTGCACTTTTGGAGTGTTAGTAATTGGGGGTGTGCTGCACTATTGGAGTGTCAGTAATTGAGGGTGTGCTGCACTATTGGAGTGTCAGTAATTGAGGGTCTGCTGCACTATTGGAGTGTCAGTAATTGAGGGTGTGCTGCACTATTGGAGTGTCAGTAATTGAGGGTGTGCTGCACTATTTGAGTGTCAGTAATTGAGGGTGCGCTGCACTATTGGAGCGTCAGTAATTGAGGGTGTGCTGCACTATTGGAGTGTCAGTAATTGAGGGTGTGCTGCACTATTGGACAGTCAGTAATTGAGGGTGTGCTGCACTATTGGAGTGTCAGTAATTGAGGGTGTGCTGCACTATTGGAGTATCAGTAATTTAAGATGTGCTGCACTATTGGAGGGTCAGTAATTGAGGGTGTGCTGCACTATTGGAGGGTCAGTAATTGAGGGTGTGCTGCACTATTGGAGTGTCAGTAATTGAGGGTGTGCTGCACTATTGGAGTGTCAGCAATTGAGGGTGTGCTGCACTATTGGACAGTCAGCAATTGAGGGTGTGCTGCACTATTGGACAGTCAGTAATTGAGGGTGTGCTGCACTATTGGAGTGTCAGTAATTGAGGGTGTGCTGCACTATTGGAGTGTCAGTAATTGAGGGTTTGCTGCACTATTGGAGTGTCAGTAATTGAGGGTGTGCTGCACTATTGGAGTGTCAGTAATTTAAGATGTGCTGCACTATTGGAGTGTCAGTAATTGAGGGTGTGCGGCACTATTGGAGTGTCAGTAATTGAGGGTTTGCTGCACTATTGGAGTGTAAGTAATTGAGGGTGTGCTGCACTATTGGAGTGTCAGTAATTGAGGGTGTGCGGCACTATTGGAGTGTCAGTAATTGAGGGTGTGCTGCACTATTGGAGGGTCAGTAATTGAGGGTGTGCTGCACTATTGGAGTGTCAGTAATTGAGGGTGTGCTGCACTATTGGAGAGTCAGTTTTTGAGGGTGTGCTGCACTATTGGAGTGTCAGTAATTGAGGGTGTGCTGCACTATTGGAGTGTCAGTAATTGAGGGTGTGCTGCACTATTGGAGTGTCAGTAATTGAGGGTGTGCTGCACTATTGGAGTATCAGTAATTGAGGGTGTGCTGCACTATTGGAGTGTCAGTAATTGAGGATGTGCTGCACAATTGGATTGTCAGTAATTGAGGGTGTGCTGCACTATTGGAGGATCAGTAATTGAGGGTGTGCTGCACTATTGGACAGTCAGTAATTGAGGGTGTGCTGCACTATTGGAGTGTCAGTAATTGAGGGTGTGCTGCACTATTGGAGTATCAGTAATTTAAGATGTGCTGCAATATTGGAGTGTCAGTAATTGAGGGTGTGCTGCACTATTGGAGGGTCAGTAATTGAGGGTGTGCTGCACTATTGGACAGTCACTAATTGAGGGTGTGCTGCACTATTGGAGTGTCAGTAATTGAGGGTGTGCTGCACTATTGGAGTGTCAGTAATTTAAGATGTGCTGCACTATTGGAGTGTCAGTAATTTAAGATGTGCTGCACTATTGGAGTGTCAGTAATTGAGGGTGTGCTGCACTATTGGAGGGTCAGTAATTGAGGGAGTGCTGCACTATTGGAGTGTCAGTAATTGAGGGTGTGCTGCACTATTGGAGTGTCAGTAATTGAGGGTGTGCTGCACTATTGGAGTGTCAGTAATTGAGGGTGTGCTGCACTATTGGAGGGTCAGTAATTGAGGGTGTGCTGCACTATTGGAGAGTCAGTTTTTGAGGGTGTGCTGCACTGTTGGAGGGTCAGTAATTGAGGGTGTGCTGCACTATTGGAGTGTCAGTATTTGAGGGAGTGCAGCACTATTGGAGAGTCAGTTTTTGAAGGTGTGCTGCACTGTTGGAGGGTCAGTAATTGAGTGTGTGCTGCATTATTGGTGGGTCAGTAATTGAGGGCGTGCTGCACTATTGGAGAGTCAGTTATTGAGGGTGAGCTGCACTATTGGAGGGTCAGTTATTGTGGGTGTGCTGCACTATTGGAGAGTCAGTTATTGAGGGTAAGCTGCACTATTGGAGGGTCAGTAATTGAGGGTGTTCTGCACTATTGGAGTGTCAGTAATTGAGGTTGTGCTGCTCTTTTTGAGGGTCAGTTATTGAGGGTGTGCTGCACTATTGAAGGGACAGTATTTGAGGGTGTGCTGCTCTATTGGAGTGTCAGTAATTGAGGGTGTGCTGAACTATTGGACTGTCAGTAATTGAGGTTGTGGTGCACTATTGGAGTCTCAATAATTGTGGGCGTGCTGCACTATTGGAGGGTCAGTAATTGAGGGTGTGCTGCACTATTGGAGTGTAAATAATTGAGGGTGTGCTGCACTATTGGAGTGTAAGTAATTGAGGTTGTGCTGCACTATTGGAGTGTCAGTAATTGAGGGTGTGCTGCACTATTGGAGTGTCAGTAATTGAGGGTGTGCTGCACTACTGGAGTATCAGTAATTGAGGGTGAGCTGCCCTATTGGAGGGACAGTAATTGAGGGTGTGCTGCACTATTGCAGGGTCAGTAATTGAAGGTGCGCTGCACTATTGGAGTGACTGAAATTGAGGGCGTGCTGCAGTATTGGAGTGTCAGTAATTGAGGGTGAGCTGCCCTATTGGAGGGACAGTAATTGAGGGTGTGCTGCACTATTGCAGGGTCAGTAATTGAAGGTGTGCTGCACTACTGGAGTGTCTGAAATTGAGGGCGTGCTGCAGTATTGGAGTGTCAGTAATTGAGGGCGTGCTGCACTATTGGAGTGTCAGTAATTGAGGGTCTGCTGCAGTATTAGAGTGTCAGTATTTGAAGAGGTGCAGCACTATTGGAGTGTCAGTAATGGAGGGTGTGCTGCACTATTGGAGTGTCAGTAATTGAGGGTGTGCTGCACTATTGGAGTGTCAGTAATTGAGGGTGTGCTGCACTATTGGAGTGTCAGTAATTGAGGGTGTGCTGCACTATTGGAGGGTCAGTAATTGAGGGTGTGCTGCACTATTGGACAGTCAGTAATTGAGGGTGTGCTGCACTATTGGAGTGTCAGTTATTGAGGGTGTGCTGTACTATTGGAGTATCAGTAATTTAAGATGTGCTGCACTATTGGAGTGTCAGTAATTGAGGGTGTGCTGCACTATTGGAGGGTAAGTAATTGAGGGTGTGCTGCACTATTGGAGTGTCAGTAATTGAGGGTGTGCTGCACTATTGGAGTGTCAGTAATTGAGGGTGTGCTGCACTATTGGACAGTCAGTAATTGAGGGTGTGCTGCACTATTGGAGTGTCAGTAATTGAGGGTGTGCTGCACTATTGGAGTGTCAGTAATTGAGGGTGTGCTGCACTATTGGAGTGTCAGTAATTGAGGGTCTGCTGCACTATTGGAGTGTCAGTAATTGAGGGTGTGCTGCACTATTGGTGGGTCAGTAATTGAGGGTGTGCTGCACAATTGGAGTGTCAGTAATTGAGGGTGTGCTGCACTATTGGAGAGTCAGTTTTTGAGGGTGTGCTGCACTATTGGAGTGTCAGTAATTGAGGGTGTGCTGCACTATTGGAGTGTCAGTAATTGAGGGTGTGCTGCACTATTGGAGTATCAGTAATTGAGGGTGTGCTGCACTATTGGAGTGTCAGTAATTGAGGGTGTGCTGCACTATTGGAGTGTCAGTAATTGAGGGTGTGCTGCACTATTGGAGTGTCAGTAATTGAGGGTGTGCTGCACTATTGGAGTGTCAGTAATTGAGGGTGTGCTGCACTATTGGAGGGTCAGTAATTGAGGGTGTGCTGCACTATTGGAGTGTCAGTAATTGAGGGTGTGCTGCACTATTGGAGAGTCAGTTTTTGAGTGTGTGCTGCACTATTGGAGTGTCAGTAATTGAGGGTGTGCTGCACTATTGGAGTGTCAGTAATTGAGGGTGTGCTGCACTATTGGAGTGTCAGTAATTGAGGGTGTGCTGCACTATTGGAGTGTCAGTAATTGAGGGTGTGCTGCACTATTGGACAGTCAGTATTTGAGGGTGTGCTGCACTATTGGAGTGTCAGTAATTGAGGGTGTGCTGTACTATTGGAGTGTCAGTAATTTAAGATGTGCTGCACTATTGGAGTGTCAGTAATTGAGGATGTGCTGCACTATTGGAGTGTCAGATATTGTGGGTGTGCTGCACTATTGGAGTGTCAGTAATTGAGGGTGTGCTGCACTATTGGAGTGTCAGTATTTGAGGGAGTGCAGCACTATTGGAGAGTCAGTTTTTGAGGGTGTGCTGCACTGTTGGAGGGTCAGTAATTGAGTGTGTGCTGCATTATTGGTGGGTCAGTAATTGAGGGCGTGCTGCACTATTGGAGGGTCAGTTATTGTGGGTGTGCTGCACTATTGGAGAGTCAGTTATTGAGGGTGAGCTGCACTATTGGAGGGTCAGTTATTGAGGGTGTTCTGCACTATTGGAGTGTCAGTAATTGAGGTTGTGCTGCACTTTTTGAGGGTCAGTTATTGAGGGTGTGCTGCACTATTGAACGGACAGTATTTGAGGGTGTGCTGCTCTATTGGAGTGTCAGTAATTGAGGGTGTGCTGAACTATTGGACTGTCAGTAATTGAGGTTGTGGTGCACTATTGGAGTCTCAATAATTGTGGGCGTGCTGCACTATTGGAGGGTCAGTAATTGAGGGTGTGCTGCACTATTGGAGTGTAAGTAATTGAGGGTGTGCTGCACTATTGGAGTGTCAGTAATTGAGGGTGTGCTGCACTATTGGAGTGTCAGTAATTGAGGGTGTGCTGCACTACTGGAGTATCAGTAATTGAGGGTTTGCTGCACTTTTGGAGTGTCAGTAATTGAGGGTGTGCTGCACTATTGGAGTGTCAGTAATTGAGGGTCTGCTGCACTATTGGATTGTCAGTAATTGAGGCTGTGCTGCACTATTGCAGTGTCAGTAATTGAGCATGTGCTGCACTTTTGGAGGGTCATTAGTTGAGGTTGTGCTGCATTATTCGAGTGTCAGTAACTGAGGATGTGATGCACTATTGGAGTGTCAGTAATTGAGTGTGTGCTGCACTATTGGAGTGTCAGTAATTGAGGTTGTTCTGCAGTATTGGAGTGTCAGTAATTGAGCGTGTGCTGCACTATTGGAGTGTCAGTAACTGAGGGTGTGCTGCACGATTGAAGGGTCAGTAATTGAGGGTGTGCTGCACTATTGGAGTGTCACTAATTCAGGGTGCGCTGGCCTATTGCAGTGTCAGTATTTGAGGGTGTGCTGGTCTATTGCAGTGTCAGTATTTGAGGGTGTGCTGCACTCTTGGAGTGTCAGTAATTGAGGGTGCACTGCACTTTTGGAGTGTCAGTAATTGAGTGTGTGCTGCACCATTGGAGTGTCAGTAATTGAGGGTGTGCTGCACTATTGGAGTGTCAGTAATTGAGGGTGTGCTGCACTAATGGAGTGTCAGTAATTGAGGGTTTGCTGCACTATTGGAGTGTCAGTAATTGAGGGTGTGCTGCACTATTGGAGTGTCATTAATTGAGGGTGTGCTGCACTATTGGAGTGTCAGTAATTGAGGGTGTGCTGCACTATTGGAGTGTCAGTAATTGAGGGTGTGCTGCACTATTGGAGTGTCAGAAATTGAGGGTGTGCTGCACTATTGGAGTGTCCATAATTGAGGCTTTGCTGCACTATTGGAGGGTCAGTAATTGAGGTTGTGCTGCACTATTGGGGTGCATTTAATTGAGGGTATGCTGCACTATTGAAGGGTCCCTAATTGAGGGTGTGCTGCATTATTGGAGGGTCAGTAATTGAGGGTGTGCTGCACTATTGGAGTGTCACTAATTCAGGGTGCGCTGGTCTATTGCAGTGTCAGTATTTCAGGGTGTGCTGGTCTATTGCAGTGTCAGTATTTGAGGGTGTGCTGGTCTATTGCAGTGTCCGTATTTGACGGTGTGCAGGTCTATTGCAGTGTCAGTATTTGAGTGTGTGCTGCACTATTGGAGTGTCAGTAATTGAGTGTGTGCTCCACCATTGGAGGGTCAGTAATTGAGGGTGTGCTGCAGTATTGTATTGTCAGTATTTGAGGGGGTGCAGTACTATTAGAGTGTCAGTAATTGATGGTGTGCTGCACTATTGGAGTGTCAGTAATTGAGTGTGTGCTGCACTTTTGGAGGGTCATTAATTGAGGTTGTGCTGCATTATTCGAGTGTCAGTAACTGAGGGTGTTCAGAACTATTGGATGGTCAGAAATTGAGAGTTTGCTGCACTATTGCAGTGTCAGTAATTAAGGGTGTGCTGCACTATTGGAGTGTCAATAATTGAGGGTGTGCTGCACTATTGGAGTGTCAGTAATTGAGGGTGTGCTGCACTATTGAAGGGTCAGTAATTGAGGGTGTGCTGCATTATTGGAGTGTCACTAATTCAGGGTGCGCTGGCCTATTGCAGTGTCAGTATTTTTGGGTGTGCTGGTCTATTGCAGTGTCAAAATTTGATGGTGTGCAGGTCTATTGCAGTGTCAGTATTTGAGGGTGTGCTGCACTATTGGAGAGTCAGTAATTGAGGGTGTGCTGCACTATTGGAGTGTCAGTAATTGAGGGTGTGCTGCAGTATTGTATTGTCAGTATTTCATGGGGTGCAGTACTATTAGAGTGTCAGTAATTGAGGGTGTGCTGCACTATTGGAGTGTCAGTAATTTAGGGTGTGCTGCACTATTGGAGTGTCAGTAATTGAGTGTGTGCTGCACTATTGGAGTGTCATTAATTGAGGGTGTGCTGCACTATTGGAGGGTCAGTAATTGAGTGTGTTTTGCACTATTGGAGTGTCAGTAATTGAGGGTGTGCTGCACTATTGAAGGGTCAGTAATTGAGGTTGTACTGCACTATTGGGGTGCCTTTAATTGAGGGTACGCTGCACTATTGAAGGGTAAGTAATTGAAGGTGTGCTGCACTATTGGAGTGTCAGTAATTGAGGGTGTGCTGCACTATTGGAGTGTCAGTAATTGAGGTTGTGCTGCACTATTGGAGTGTCAGTAATTGAGTGTGTGCTGCACTATTGGAGTGTCATTAATTGATGTTGTGCTGCAATATTGGAGTGTCAGTAATTGAGGGTGTGTGGCACTATTGGAATGTCAGTTATTGAGGGTGTGCTGCAGTATTGGAGGGTCAGTTATTGAAGGTGTGCTGCACTTTTGGATTGTCAGTAATTGAGGTTGTTCTGCACTTTTGCAGAGTCAGTAATTGAGGGTGTGCTGCACGATTGGAGAGTCATTAATCGAGGGTGTGCTGCACTTGTGGATTGTCAGTAATTGAGGGTGTGCTGCACTATCGGAGTATCAGTATTTGAGGGTTTGCTGCACTTTTGGAGTGTCAGTAATTGAGGGTGTTCTGCACTATTGGATTGTCAGTAATTGAGGGTGTGCTGCACTATTGGAGTGTCAGTAATTGAGGATATGCTGCACTGTTGGAGTGTCAGTAATTGAGGGTGTGCTGCACTATTGGAGTGTCAGTAATTGAGGGTGTGCTGCATTATTCGAGTGTCAGTAATTGAGGGTGTGCTGCACCATTGGATGGTCAGAAATTGAGGATGTGCTGCTCTACTGGAGTGTCAGTAATTGAGAGTTTGCTGCACTATTGGAGTGTCACTAATTCAGGGTGCGCTGGTCTATTGCAGTGTCAGTATTTGAGTGTGTGCTGGTCTATTGCAGTGTCAGTATTTGAGGGTGTGCTGGTCTATTGCAGTGTAAGGTTTGACGGTGTGCAGGTCTATTGCAGTGTCAGTATTTGAGGGTGTGCTGCACTATTGGAGTGTCAGTAATTGAGGGTGTGCTGCACTATTGGAGTGTCAGTAAATGAGGGTGCACTGCAATATTGGAGTGTCAGTAATTGAGTGTGTGCTGCACCATTGGAGGGTCAGTAATTGAGGATGTGCTGCACTATTGGAGGGTCAGTAATTGAGGGTGTGCTGCACTATTGGAGTGTCAGTTTTTGAGGGTGTGCAGTACTATTAGAGTGTCAGTAATTGAGGGTGTGCTGCTATATTGGAGTGTCAGTAATTGAGGGTGTGCTGCTATATTGGAGTGTCAGTATGTGTGTGTGCTGCAATATTGGAGTGTCAGTAATTGAGGGTGTGCTGCACTATTGGAGTGTCAGTAATTGAGGGTGTGCTGCACTACTGGAGTGTCCATAATTGAGGCTTTGCTGCACTATTGGAGGGTCAGTAATTGAGGTTGTGCTGCACTATTGGTGTGCATTTAATTGAGGGTATGCTGCACTATTGAAGGGTCAGTAATTGAGGGTGTGCTGCATTATTGGAGTGTCAGTAATTGAGGGTGTGCTGCACTATTGGAGTGTCAGTAATTGAGTGTGTGCTGCACTATTGGAGTGTCACTAATTCAGGGTGCGCTGGTCTATTGCAGTGTCAGTATTTGAGGGTGTGCTGCACTATTGGAGTGTCAGTAATTGAGGTTGTGCTGCTCTATTGCAGTGTCAGTAATTGAGGGTTTGCTGCACTATTGGAGTGTCAGTAATTGAGTGTGTGCTGCACCATTGGAGGGTCAGTAATTGAGGGTGTGCTGCACTAATGGAGTGTCAGTAATTGAGGCTGTATGGCAATATTGGAGTGTCAAAAATTGAGGGTGTGCTGCACTATTGGAATGTCCATAATTGAGGCTTTGCTGCACTATTGGAGGGTCAGTAATTGAGGTTGTGCTGCACTATTGGGGTGCTTTTAATTGAGGGTATGCTGCACTATTGGAGTGTCAGTAATTGAGGGTGTGCTGCATTATTGGAGTGTCAGTAATTGAGTGTGTGCTGCACTATTGGACTGTCACTAATTCAGGGTGAGCTGGCCTATTGCAGTGTCAGTATTTGACGGTGTGCAGGTCTATTGCAGTGTCAGTATTTGAGGGTGTGCTGCACTATTGGAGTGTCAGTAATTGAGGGTGTGCTGCACTATTGGAGTGTCAGTAATTGAGTGTGTGCTGCACTATTGGAGTGTCAGTAATTGAGGGTGTGCTGCACTATTGGAGTGTCATTTATTGAGGGTGTGCTGCACTATTGGAGGGTCAGTAATTGAGTGTGTTTTGCACTATTGGAGTGTCAGTAATTGAGGGTGTGCTGCACTATTGGAGTGTCAGCAATTGAGGGTGTGCTGCACTATTGGAGTGTCAGTAATTGAGGGTGTGCTGCACTATTGGAGTGTCAGTAATTGAGGGTGTGCTGCACTATTGGAGTGTCAGTAATTGAGGGTGTGCTGCACTATTGGAGTGTCATTTATTGAGGGTGTGCTGCACTATTGGAGGGTCAGTAATTGAGTGTGTTTTGCACTATTGGAGTGTCAGTAATTGAGGGTGTGCTGCAATATTGGAGTGTCAGTAATTGAGTGTGTGCTGCACTATTGGACTGTCACTAATTCAGGGTGAGCTGGCCTATTGCAGTGTCAGTATTTGACGGTGTGCAGGTCTATTGCAGTGTCAGTATTTGAGGGTGTGCTGCACTATTGGAGTGTCAGTAATTGAGGGTGTGCTGCACTATTGGAGTGTCAGTAATTGAGTGTGTGCTGCACTATTGGAGTGTCAGTAATTGAGGGTGTGCTGCACTATTGGAGTGTCATTTATTGAGGGTGTGCTGCACTATTGAAGGGTCAGTAATTGAGGTTGTACTGCGCTATTGGGGTCCCTTTAATTGAGGGTACGCTGCACTATTGAAGGGTAAGTAATTGAAGGTGTGCTGCACTATTCGAGTGTCAGTAATTGAGGGTGTTCTGCACTATTGGAGTGTCAGTAATTGAGGGTGTGCTGCAATATTGGAGTGTCAGTAATTGAGGTTGTGCTGCAATATTGGAGTGTCAGTAATTGAGGGTGTGCTGCACTACTGGAGTGTCAGTAATTGAGGGTGTGCTGCACTATTGGAGTGTCAGTAATTGAGGGTGTGCTGCACTATTGGAGGATCAGTAATTGAGGGTGTGCTGCACTTTTGGATCGTCAGTAATTGAGGCTGTTCTGCACTTTTGCAGAGTCAGTAATTGAGGGTGTGCTGCACTATTGGAGTGTCAGTAATTGAGGGTGTGCTGCACTATTGGAGTGTCAGTAATTGAGGGTGTGCTGCACTATTGGAGTGTCAGTAATTGAGGGTGTGCTGCACTATTGGAGAGTCAGTAATCGTGGGTGTGCTGCACTAGTAGATTGTCAGTAATTGAGGGTGTGCTGCACTATTGGAGAGTCAGTAATTTATGGTGTGCTGCACTATTGGAGAGTCAGTAATTGAGGGTGTGCTGCACTATTGCAGTGTCAGTAATAGAGGGTGTGTTGCACTAGTGGATTGTCAGTGGTTGAGTGTGTGCTGCACTGTTGGAGAGTCAGTAATTGAGGGTGTGCTGCACTATTGGAGGGTCAGTAATTCAGGGTGTTCTGCACTATTGTAGTGTCAGTAATTCAGGGTGTGCTGCACTATTGGAGTGTCAGAAATTGAGGGTGTGCTGCACTATTGGAGTGTCAGTGATTGAGGGTGCGCTGCACTATTGGAGGGTAAGTAATTTGATGGTGTGCTGCACTATTGGAGTGTCAGTAAATGAGGGTGTGCTGCAATATTGGAGAGTCATTTATTGAGGTTGTGCAGCACTACTGGAGTTTCAGTAAATCAGTTTGTGCTGCACTATTTGAGGGTCAGTAATGGAGGGTGTGCTGCACTATTGAAGGGTCAGTAATTGAGGGTGTGCTGCACTATTGGAGTATCAGTAATTGAGGGTTTGCTGCACTTTTGGAGAGTCAGTAATTGAGGGTGTGCTGCACTATTGGTTTGTCAGTAATTGAGGATGTGCTGCACTGTTGGAGGGTCAGTAATTGAGGGTGTGCTGCATTATTCGAGTGTCAGTAATTGAGGGTGTGTTGCACAATTGGATGGTCAGAAATTGAGGATGTGCTGCTCTACTGGAGTGACAGTAATTGAGAGAATGCTGCACTATTGGAGGGTCAGTAATTGAGGTTGTTCTGCACTGTTGGAGTGTCAGTAATTGAGGCTGTATGGCACTATTGGAGTGTCAGAAATTGAGGGTGTGCTGCACTATTGGAGTGTCCATAATTGATGCTTTGCTGCACTATTGGAGTGTCAGTAATTGAGTCTGTGCTGCACTATTGGAGGGTCAGTAATTGAGGTTGTGCTAAACATTTGGATTGTCAGTAATTGAGGGTGTGCTGCACTATTGGAGTGTCAGTAATTGAGGGTGTGCTGCACTATTGGAGTGTCAGTAATTGAGGGTGTGCTGCACTATTGGAGTGTCAGTAATTGAGGGTGTGCTGCACTATTGGAGTGTCAGTAATTGAGGGTGTGCTGCACTATTGGAGTGTCAGTAATTGAGGGTCTGCTGCACTATTGGAGTATCAGTAATTGAGGGTTTGCTGCACTATTGGAGTGTCAGTAATTGAGGGTGTGCTGCACTATTGGAGGGTCAGTAATTGAGGGTGTGCTGCACTATAGGAGTGTCAGTAATTGAGGGTGTGCTGCACCATTAGAGTGACAGTAATTGAGGGTGTGCTGCAGTATAGGATTGTCAGTAATTGAGGGTGTTCAGCTCTATTGGAGTGTCAGTATTTGAGGGTGTGCTGCACTATTGGAGTGTCAGTATTTGAGGGTGTGCTGCACTATTGGAGTGTCAGTAATTGAGGGTGTGCTGCACTATTGGAGTGTCATTAATTGAGTGTGTGCTGCACTATTGGAGTGTCAGTAATTGAGGGTGTTCAGCTCTATTGGAGTGTCAGTAATTGAGGGTGTGCTGCACTATTGGAGTGTCAGTAATTGAGGGTGTGCTGCACTATTGGAGTGTCAGTAATTGAGGGTGTGCTGCACTATTGGAGTGTCAGTAATTGAGGGTGTGCTGCACTATTGGAGTGTCAGTAATTGTGGGTGTGCTGCACTATTGGAGTGTCAGTAATTGAGGGTGTGCTGCACTATTGGAGTGTCAGTAATTGAGGGTGTGCTGCACTATTGGAGTATCAGTAATTGAGGGTTTGCTGCACTATTGGAGTGTCATTAATAGAGTGTGTGCTGCACCATTGGAGGGTCAGTAATTGAGGGTGTGCTGCACTATTGCAGTGTCAGTATTTGAGGGTGTGCTGCACTATTGGAGTGTCAGTATTTGAGGGTGTGCTGCACTATTGGAGTGTCATTAATTGAGTGTGTGCTGCACCATTGGAGGGTCAGTAATTGAGGGTGTGCTGCACTATTGGAGTGTCAGTATTTGAGGGTGTGCTGCACTTTTGGAGTGTCAGTATTTGAGGGTGTGCTGCACCATTGGAGTGTCAGTAATTGAGAGTATGATGCACTATTGGAGGGTCAGTAATTGAGGGTGTGCTGCACTATTGGAGTGTCAGTAATTGAGGGTGTGCTGCACTATTAGAGTTTCGGCAATTGAGGGTGTGCTGCACTATTAGAGTGTTGGTAATTGAGGGTGTGCTGCAATATAAAAGGGTCAGTAATTGATGGTATGCTGCATTATTGGAGGGTCAGTAATTGAGTGTGTGCTGCACTATTAGAGTGTCGGTAATTGAGGATGTGCTGCACTATTGGAGTGTCAGTAATTGAGGGTGTGCTGCACTATTGGAGTGTCAGTAATTGAGGGTGTGCTGCACTATTAGAGTGTCGGTAATTGAGGGTGTGCTGCACTATTGGATTGTCAGTAATTGAGGGTGTGCTGCACTATTGGTGTGTCAGTAATTGAGGGTGTGCTGCACTATTGGAGAGTCAGTAATTGAGGGTGTGCTGCACTATTGGAGTGTCAGTAATTGAGAGTGTGCTGCATTATTGGAGTGTCAGTAATTGAGGGTGTGCTGCACTATTGGAGTGTCAGTAATTGAGGGTGTGCTGCACTATTGGAGTGTCAGTAATTAAGGGTGTGCGGCACTATTAGAGAGTCAGTAATTGAGGGTGTGCTGCACTATTGGAGTGTCAGTAATTGAGTGTGTGCTGCATTATTGGAGTGTCAGTATTTGAGGGTGTGCTGCACTACTGGAGTGTCTGGAATTGAGTGTGTGCTGCACTATTGGAGTGTCATTAATTGAGGGTGCGCTGCACTATTGGAGGGTCAGTAATTGAGGTTGTGCAGCACTATTGGAGAGTCAGTAACTGAGGGTGTGCTGCACTATTGGAGTGTCAGTAATTGAGGCTGTGCTGCACTACTGGAGGGTCAGTAATTGAGGTTGTGCAGTACTATTGGAGAGTCAGTAACTGAGGGTGTGCTGCACTATTGGAGGGTCAGTGGTTGAGGGTGTGCTGCACTATTGGAGTGTCAGGAATTGAGGGTGTGCTGCACTATTGGAGTGTCAGGAATTCAGGGTGTGCTGCACTATTGGAGGGTCAGTAATTGAGGGTGTTCTGCACTATTGTAGTGTGAGTATTTGGAGGTCTGCTGCACCAATGGATTGTCAGTAATTGAGGGTGTGCTCCACTATTAGTGTGTGAATAATTGAGGATGAGCTGCACTATTGGAGGGTCAGTTCTTGAGGGGCTGCTGCACTATTGTAGGTTCACTAATTGAGGGTGCGCTGCACTATTGGAGGGTCAGTAATTGAGGGTGTGCTGCACTATTGGAGTGTCAGTAATCGAGGCTTTGCTGCACTATTGGAGTGTCAGAAATTGAGGGTGTGCTGCACTATTGTGGTGTCAGTGATTGAGGGTCTGCTGCACTATTTGAGGGTCAGTAATGGAGGGTGTGCTGCACTATTGGAGGGTCAGTAATTGAGGGTGTGCTGCACTATTGGAGTGTCAGTAATTGAGGGTGTGCTGCACTATTGGAGTGTCAGTAATAGAGGGTGCGTTGCACTAGTGGATTGTCAGTGGTTGAGGTTGTGCTGCACTATTGGAGTGTCAGTAATTGAGGGTGTGCTGCACTATTGGAGTGTCAGGAATTCAGTGTCTGCTGCACTATTGGAGGGTCAGTAATTGAGGGTGTTCTGCACTATTGAAGTGTGAGTATTTGGGCGTCTGCTGCACCAATGGATTGTCAGTAATTGAGGGTGTGCTGAATTTTTGGTGTGTGAGTAATTGAGGATGAGCTGCACTATTGGAGGGTTAGTACTTGAGGGTGTGCTGCACTATTGGAGGTTCAGTAATTGAGGGTGCGCTGCACTATTGGAGGGTCAGTAATTGAGGGTGTGCGGCACTAATGGAGTGTCAGTAATTGAGGCTTTGCTTCACTATTGGAGTGTCAGAAATTGAGGGTGAGCTGCACTATTGGGGTGTCATTTATTGAAGTTGTGCTGCCCTACTGGTGTTTCAGAAATTCAGGTTGTGCTGCACTATTTGAGGTTCAGTAATGGAGCGTTTGCTGCACTATTGGAGTGTCAGTAATTGAGGGTGTACTGCACTATTGGAGGATCAGTAATTGAGGGTGTGCAGCACTATTGGAGTGTCAGTTATTGAGGGTGTGCTGCCCTATTGGAGAGTCATTAATTGAGGGTGTGCTGCACTATTGGAGTGTCAGTAATTGAGGGTGTGCTGCACTATTGGAGTGTCAGTAATTGAGGGTGTGCTGCACTATTGGAGTGTCAGTAATTGAGTGTGTTCTGCAGTATTGTTGTGTCAGTAATTGAGGTTCTGCTGCACTATTGGAGTGTCAGTAATTGAGGGTGTGCTGCACTATTGGAGTGTCAGTAATTGAGGGTGTGCTGCACTATTGGAGTGTCAGTAATTGAGGGTGTGCTGCACTATTGGAGTGTCAGTAATTGAGGGTGTGCTGCACTATTGGAGTGTCAGTAATTGAGGGTGTGCTGCACTATTGGAGTGTCAGTAATTGAGGGTGTGCTGCACTATTGGAGTGTCAGTAATTGAGTGTGTGCTGCACTATTGGAGTGTCGGTAATTGAGGGTGTGCTGCACTATTGGAGTGTAAGTAATTGAGGGTGTGCTGCACTATTGGACTGTCAGTAATTGAGGGTGGGCCGCTCTATTGGAGTGTCAGTAATTGAGGGTGTGCTGCACTATTGGAGTGTCAGTAATTGAGGGTGTGCTGCTCTATTGGAGTGTCAGTAATTGAGGTTGTGTTGCACTATTGGAGTGTCAGTAATTGAGGGTGTGCTGCACTATTGGGTGTCAGTAATTGAGGGTGTGCTGCGCTATTGGACTGACAGTAATTGAGGTTGTGCTGCACTATTGGGTGTCAGTAATTGAGGGTGTGCTGCAGTTTTGGAGTGTCAGTAATTGAGGGGGTGCAGTACTCCTGGAGTGTCATTAATTGGGTGTTTCTTGCACTGTTAGAATGTCAGTAATTGAGTGAGTTTTGCACTATTGCAGTATCAGTAATCGAGCGTTTGCTGCACTATTGGAGAGTCAGAAATTGAGGGTGTGCTCCACTATTGGAGGGTCTGTACATGAGGGTGTGCTGCACTATTGGAGTGTCAGTACTTGAGGGTGTGCTGCACTATTGGAGGGTCTGTAATTGAGGGTGTGCTGCATTATTGGAGTGTCAGTAATTGAGGGTGTGCTGCACTATTGGAGTGTCAGTAATTGAGGGTGTGCTGCTCTATTGGAGTGTCAGTAATTGAGGGTGTGCTGCATTATTGGAGTGTCAGTAATTGAGGGTGTGCTGCACTATTGGAGTGTCAGTAATTGAGGGTGTGCTGCACTTTTGGAGTGTCAGTAATTGAGGGTGTGCCGCACTATTGGAGTGTCAGTAATTGAGGGTGTGCTGCACTATTGGATTGTCAGTAGTTGAGGGTGTGCAGCACTATTGGAGTGTCAGTAATTGAGGGTGTGCTGCACTATTGGATTGTCAGTAGTTGAGGGTGTGCAGCACTATTGGATTGTCAGTAATTGAGGGTGTGCTGCACTATTGTAGTGTCAGTAATTGAGTGTGTGCTGCTCTATTGGATTGTCAGTAGTTGAGGGTGTGCAGCACTATTGGATTGTCAGTAATTGAGGGTGTGCTGCACTATTGTAGTGTCAGTAATTGAGTGTGTGCTGCTCTATTGGAGTGTCAGTAATTGAGGGTGTGCTGCACTATTGGAGTGTCAGTAATTGAGGGTGTGCTGCACTATTGGAGTGTCAGTAATTGAGGGTGAACTGCACTATTGGAGGGTCAGTAATTGAGGGTGTGCTGCACAAATGACGGTCAGTAATATAGGGTGTGCTGCACTATTGGAGTGTCAGTAATTGAGGGTGTGCTGCACTTTTGGAGTGTCAGTAATTGAGGGTGTGCTGCACTATTGGAGTGTCAGTAATTGAGGGTGTGCTGCACTATTGGTGTGTCAGTAATTGAGGGTGTGCTGCACTATTGGAGGGTCAGTAATTGAGGCTGTGCTGCACTATTGGGCTGTCAGTTATTGAGTGTGTGCTGCACTATTGGAGTGTCAGTAATTGAGGGTGTGCTGCACTATTGGAGAGTCAGTTATTGAGTGTGTGCTGCACTATTGGAGAGTCAGTTATTGAGTGTGTGCTGCACTATTGGAGTGTCAGTAATTGAGGGTGTGCTGCACTATTGGAGGGTCAGTAATTGAGGGTGTGCTGCACTATTGGAGTGTCAGTTATTGAGTGTGTGCTGCACTATTGGAGTGTCAGTAATTGAGGGTGTGCTGCACTATTGGAGGGTCAGTAATTGAGGGTGTGCTGCACTATTGGAGTGTCAGTAATTGAGGATGTGCTGCACTATTGGAGTGTCAGTAATTGAGGGTGTGCTGCACTATTGGAGTGTCAGTTATTGAGGGTGTGCTGCACTATTGGAGAGTCAGTAATTGAGGGTGTGCTGCACTATTGGAGTGTCAGTAATTGAGGGTGTGCTGCACTATTGGAGTGTCAGTAATTGAGTGTGTGCTGCACTATTGGAGTGTCAGTAATTGAGGATGTGCTGCACTATTGGAGAGTCAGTAATTGAGGGTGTGCTGCACTATTGGAGGGTCAGTAATTGAGGATGTGCTGCACTATTGGAGAGTCAGTAATTGAGGGTGTGCTGCACTATTGGTGTGTCAGTAATTGAGGGTGTGCTGCACTATTGGTGTGTCAGTAATTGAGGATGTGTTGCACTCTCTACTCCTCTCCTCTCCTCTCTCCTCTCCTCTAGTCTCCTCTCCTCTTCTCTCCCTCTCCTCTCCTCTCCGTCTCCACTCACTGTCCCTCGTTTTCCTTTCCTCTCCTCTTCTCCCCCTAACCTCTCCCTCTCCTCTCCATATCCCCCTCCTCTCCCTCTCCTCTTCTCTCCCTCTCCTCGCACTCTCCTCTCCTCTCCCTTCCCCGCTTCCTCTCCCTCTCCTCTCCATCTCCTCTCTTCTCCTCACCCTCCCTGCTCCCTCTACTCTCCTCTCCTCTCCTCTCCATCCACCTCGCTCCCCCTCCGTCTCTTCTACCTCTCCTCTCGCTCTCCTCTCCTCACCTCTCCTCTCCTATCCGCTCCCTCACCGTTTCCCTTTCCCTCTCCCTCTCCCTCTCCTCTCCCTCTCCCTCTTCCTCTCCCTCTTCCTCTCCTCTCCTCTCCACATCTCTCCTCTCCTCTCCCTCTCCTCTCCTTGTCCCACTCCCCTCCTTTCCTCTCCTCTCCTCCCCTATCCTCCCCCCTCCTCTCCCTCCCACTCCTCTCCCTCTCCTCATCTCTCCCTCTCCTCTCCTCTCCCTCCCTCTTTTCTTGCTCTCCCTCTCCTCTCCCTCTCCACTCTTCTCTTCTCCTCTCCTCTCCTCTCCCTCTTCTCACCCTCTCCCCTCCTCACCCTCTTCCTCCCTCTGCCTCCCTATCCCTCCTTCTCCACTCCCTCTACTTTCCCCTCCACTCCACTCCCTCTCCTCTCCTCTCCTCTCCTCTCCTCTCATCACCTCTGATCTCCTCTCCTCTCCTCTCCCTCTCCTCTGCTCTCCCTTCCCCTCTCCCTCTCCATCTCCTCTCGCTCTCCCTCTCCACTCCCTCTCCTCTCCTCTCCTCTCCTCTACCTCTCCTCTCATCACCTCTGATCTCCTCTCCTCTCATCTCCTCTCCCTCTCCTCTGCTCTACCTTCCCCTCTCCCTCTCCATCTCCTCTCGCTCTCCCTCTCCTCTCCCTCTCCTCTGCTCCCCCTCTCCTCGCATTCTCCTCTCCCGCTCCTCTCCCTCTCCTCTCCTCTCCCTTCCCAGCTCGCTCTCCCTCTCCTCCCTCTCCCTCTCCCTCTCCTGTCACTCTCCTCTCCCCTCTCCCTCTCATATCCTCTACCTCTCCTCTCCCTCTAGCTCTCCTCTCCTCGCCAACTCCTCTCCTCTCCCTCACCCTCTCCTCACCTCCCCCTCACCCTCTCCTCTCCCTCTCCACTCCTCTCCTCTCCTCTCAATCCCCCTCGCCCACCCTCCATCTCCCACTACCTCTCCTCTCCCTCTGCTCTCCTCTCCGGTCCTCTCATCTCTCTCTCAATCTCCTCTCCACTCCTCTCCTTCTCCCTCTCCATCTCCTTCTCCATCTCACTCTCCTCTCCTCTCCCTCTCCCCTCCCTCTCATTCTCCCCTCCTCTCCTCTCCTCTCCTCCTCTCCTCATCCTCTCCTCACCCTCAACCCGTCCTCTCCCTCTCCTCTCCTCACCCTTCCCTCCTTTCTCCCTCTTCTTCCCCTTTCCCTTTCCTCCCACTCCTCTACCTCTCCCACTCCCTCACCTCTCACTCTCCTCTCCCCTCCTCTCCTCTCCTCCCCCCTCTTTTCCCTCTCCTCACCTCTCTTCTCTCCGCTCCTCTCCCTCTCCTCTCCCCCTCCTCTCCCTCTCCACTCCTCTCCCACTCCTCTCCCTCTCCTGTCCTCTCCTCTCCCTCTCCTCGCCTCTCCGTCTCCTCTCCTCTCGCTCTCCTCTCCCCTCCTCTCCCTCTCCCTCTCCCTCCCCCCTCTCCCTCTCCTCTCCTCTCCTCTCCCTCTCTTCTCCTCTCATCTCATCTCATCTCATCCCATCTCATCTCATCTCCACTCCTCTCCTGTCCCTTTCCCTCTCCATAATCGTCTCCCGCTCCACACCTACCCCTCTCCTCACAATCTCCTCTCCCTCTCCACTCCCTTCACTCTCCTCTCCCTCTGCACTCCTCTCCTATCCCTCTCCTCTCCCTCCCCTCTCCTCTTCCTCTCCCTCTCCCTCTCCTCTCCCTCTCCCTCTCCCCTCCTCTCATCTCCGCCCCTCTCCCTCCTCTCCTCTCCTCTAATTTTTTTCTCCCTCTCTTCCTCTCCTCTCCCTCTCCCTCTCCTCTCCTCTCCTCTCCTCTCCCTCTCCACTCCTCTCCCTCTCCTCTCCTCTCCTCTCCTCTCCCACTCCTCTCCCTCTCCACTCCCTCTCTTCTCCATCTCCTCTCCCACTACTCGCCCACTCCTTCTCCTCTCCCCTCCTCTCCCCCTACTCTCCTATCCCTCTAATCTCCTCTCATCTCCTCTCCCTCTCCTCTCCTCTCCCGTCCCTCCTTCCTCCCTCTCCCTTCCTCTCCTTTGCTCCCCTCTCCTCTCCCTCTCCTCTCCTCTGCTCCCCTCTCCCTCTCCTCTCCCCTCCTCTCCTCGCCTCTCTTCCCCCTCTCTTCTCCCTCTCCTTTCCTCTCCTCTCATCTCTGCTCCTCTCCCTCTCCTCTCCTCTCCTCTAATTTTTCTCTCGCTCTCCCACTCCTCTCCCCCTCCTCTCCTCTCCTCTCCCTATCCTCTCCTCTCCCTATCTTCTCCTCTCCTCTCATCTCCTCTCCCTCTCCTCTCCCTCTCCTCTCCATCTCCTCTCCTCTCCTCTCCCTCATCCTCTCCTCTCCGTTCCCTCTCATCTCCCTCTCCTCTGCATCTCCCTCTCCTCTCCTCTCCCTGTCCTCTCCTCTCCATCTCCTCTTGTCTCCTCACCTCCCACTCTCCCTCTCCACTTCCTCTACTCTCCTCTCCTCTCAATCCCCCACGCTCCCCTGCGTCTCCTGTAGCTCTCCTCTGCCTCTGATCTCCTCTCCTCTCATCACCCTCTCACTCTCCTCTGCTCTCCTCTCCTCTCCCTCTCTCTCCCTCTTCACCACCTCTCCTCATCATCTCCTATCCCTCTCCTCTCCTCTCCCTCTCCCACTCCTCTCACTCTCCACTCCCTCTCCTCTCCCTCTCCTCTCCCACTCCACTCCCACTCCTCTCATATTCTCTCCCTCTTCTCTCCTCTCCTCTCCCGTCCCTCCGTTTCTCCCTCTCCCTCTCCTCTCCTTTTCTCCCCTCTCCTCTCCTCTCCTCTCCACTCCTCTCCACTCCTCTCCTCTCCTCTGCTCTCCTCTCCCCCTCCTCTCCTCTCCTCCCCCTCTCCTCTCCCTATCCTTTCCTCTCCTCTAATCTAATTTTTCATTCTCTCTCCTCTCCCTCTCCCTCTCTCTCCTCACCCTCTCCTCTCCTCTCCCCTCCCTCCTTTCTCCCTCTACCTTTCCTCTCCTCTCCTCCCCTCTCTTCTCCCTCTCCTCTCCTCTCTCCCTATTCTCTCCACTCCCTATCTTCTCCTCTCCCTCTCATCTCTCTCCATCTCCTCTACCTCTCCTCTCCGTCTCCCTCTCCCTCTCCTCTCCTCTCTCCCATTCTCTCCATCTCCTCTACTCTCCCTCTCCGCTCCCTCTCCTCTCCCTCTCCTCTGCATCTCCCTCCTCCCTCCTCTCCGTGTCCTCTCTTCTCCATCTCCTCTCCTCTCCCTCATCCTCTCCTCACCTCCCACTCTCCCTCTCCACTTCCTCTCCTCTCCTCTCAATCCCCCTCCATCTCCTGTAGTTCCTCTCCCTGTGCTCTCCTCTCATCTCCCTCTCCTCATCCTCTCTTCACCATCTCCCCCTCCTCTCCCTTCTCCCCTCCTCTCCCTCTCCTCTCCTCTCCCCTCCTTCCTTTCTCCCTCTACCTCTCCTTATCCCACTCTGCTCCCTCTCATCTGCACCTACTCTCCTCTCCTCTCCTCTCCTCTCCTCTCATATCCCTCTCCTCTCCTCCCATCTCCACTCCTCTCCCACTCCCCTCCTCTTCTCTATGCTCCTCTCCTCTCCTCAAATTTTTCTCTCCTTCTCCCTCTCCTCTCCCTCTCCCTCTCCTCTCTCCTTCCTCTCATCTCCTCTCCCACTTCCCTCCCCTCCTCTCCTCTCCTCTCCCTCTCCTCTCCTCTTCTCTCAACTCCTCTCCTCTCCTATCCTCTCCTCTCCCCCTCTCTCCTCTCCTCTCAACTCCTCTCCTCTCCTATCCTCTCCTCTCCCTCTCCTCTCCTCTCCTCTCCCTCTCCTCTCGCTCTCCTCTCCTCTCCCTCTACTCTACCTCTCCTCTCAGTGCCCCTCGCTCCCCCTCCACCTCTCATCTCCCTCTGCTCTCCTCTCAGTCCCCTCGCTCCCCCTCCACCTCTTCTCTCCCTCACATCTCATCCCCTCTCCCACTCCCTCTCTCTCTCCCATTCCCTCTCCCTCTCACTCTCCCTCTCCCTCTCCCATTCCCTCTCCCTCTCCTTTACCTCTCCCTCTTCTCTCCACTCTTCTCTTCTCTTCTCCTCTCGCCTCCTCACCCCTCCTCTCCTCTCCTCTCATCTACTGTTTCTCGACCCTCTCGCCCTCTCCTCTCCCTCTCCTCTCACTCTCCTCTCCCTCTTCTCTCCCTCTCCTCTCCCTCTCCTATCACTCTCATTCTCCCTCCTCTCCCTCAGCTTTCTTCTCTCCTCTCCCCTCCGTCTCCTCTCCCTCTCCATCTCCTCTCCCTCTCCAATCCCTCTCCCTCTCCTCCCCTCTCCCTCTCCTCTCCCACTCCTCTCCCTATCCTCTCCTTTCCTCTCCATCTCCTCCCCTCTCCCTCTCCCTATCCCCTCCTCACCCTCTCCTCTCCTCTCCCTCACCCTCTCCTCTCCCTCTCCTCTCCTCTTCCACCTCAACTCTCCCTCTCCCTGTCATCTCCTCTCCTCTCTCTCCCTCTCCCTATATTCTCCTCTCCCTCTCCTCTCCCTCTCTCTCCTCTCCATCCCCCACTCCTCTCCCTCACCCTCTCCCTCTCCCTCTCTACTCCTCTCCACTCTTCTCCCTCTCCTCTCCTCTCCCTCCACCCCCTCCGTCTCATCTACCTTTCCTCTCCTCTGCTCTACTCTCCCTCTCCCTCTATCTCCTCTCCCTCCCCCCTCTCCTCTCCTCTCTCCCTCCTCTCGTCCCCCTCTCCCTCTCCTCTCCCTCTCCCTCTCCCTCTCCCTCTCTCTCTCTCTCACCCTCCCCCTCTCCCTCTCCCTCTCCTCTTCTATTCTCTTCTCTTGTCTTCTCTTGTCTTCTCTTCTCTTCTCCTCTCGTCTCCTCTCATCTACTCTCCCTCTCCTCTCCTCTCCACTCCCTCTCCTCTCCTCTCCTCTCCTGTCTCTTTCCTCTCCCTCTCCTCTCACTCTCCCTCTCCACTCCTCTCCTCAACTTTTCTCGCTTCTCCTCTCCCTCGCCTCTCCTCTCCCACTGCTCTCCCTCTCCTCTCCATCTCCCTCTCCCTCTCCCTCTCCCTCTTCTTCTACCTCTCCCTCTCCCTCTCCGTCTCCCACTCCCTCTCCTCTCCCTCTCCCTCTCCTCTCCTCCCCTCTCCCTCTCCTCTCCCACTCCACTCCTCTCCCTCTCCTCTCCTCTTCTCTCATTTGTCTCGTCTCGTCTCATCTCGTCTCGTCTCGTCTCCCTCTCCCTCATCTCTCCTCTCCTCTCCATCACCTCTCCTCTCCTCTCCCTCTTACTCTCCTCTCCTCTCCTCTCCTCTCCCTCTCCTCTCATCTCCGCTCCTCACCCAGTCCCCCTCCCCTCCTCTCCTCTCCACTCCTCTACTCTCCTCTCCTCTCCCTCTCCCCTCTCTCCCTCTCCTCTCCTCTCTTCTCCATCTCCTCACCTCTCCCCTCCCTCTCCATTCCCTCTCCTCCCCTCCAATCTCCCTCTCCTCTCCCACTCCTCTCCTCTCCTCTCCCTCTCCTCTCCCCTCTGTCTCCTTTCCCTCTCTCTCTCCTCTCCCGCTCCACTCCACTGCTCTCACTCTACTCTCCCTCTCCTCACCTCTCCCACTGCTCTCCCTTTCCTCTCCATCTCTCTCCCTCTCGCTCTCCATCTCCCTCTCCCTCTCACTCTCCATCTCGTTTCCCTCTCCCTCTCTCTCTCCCTCTCCATCTCCCTCTCCCTCTCCCTCTCTCTCTCCCTCTCACTCTCCCTCTCCATCTCGTTTCCCTCTCCCTCTCCTCTCCTCTCTTCTCTGCTCTTCTCCTCTCGTCTCCTCTCCTCTCCTCTCATCTACTCTCCCTCCCCTCCCCCCCTCCCTCATCCCTCTCCACTCCTCTCCCTCAGCTTTCTTCTCCTCTCCTCTCCCCTCCATCTCCTCTCCCCCTCCTCTCCTCTCCCTCTCCACTCCCTCTCCTCTCCTCTCCTCCCCTCTCCCTATCCACTCCCACTCCTCTTCCTATCCTCTCCTCTCCTCTCCATCTCCTTCCCCTCTCCCTCTCCCTATGCCCTCCTCGTCCTCTCCTCTCTTCTCCCTCACCCTCTCCTCTCCCTCTCCTCTCCTCTTCCACCTCAACTCTCCCTCTCCCTGTCATCTCCTCTCCTCTCCTCTCCTCTCCTCTCCTCTCCCTCTCCTATATTCTCCACTCCCTCTCCACTCCCTCTCCTATCACGCTCACTCTCCACTCCTCTCCCTCAGCTTTCTTCTCCTCTCCTCTCCCCTCCATCTCCTCTCCCCCTCCTCTCCTCTCCCCCTCCTCTCCTCTCCCTCTCCACTCCCTCTCATCTCCTCCCCTCTCCCTCTCCTCTCTCTCTCCTCTCCCTCTACCTATCACTCTCACTCTCCACTCCTCTCCCTCAGCTTTCTTCTCCTCTCCTCTCCACTCTGTCTCCTCTCCCCCTCCTCTCCTCTCCCTCTCATCTCCTCCCCTCTCCCTCTCCTCTCCCTCTCCTCTCCCTCTACCTATCACTCTCCCTCTCCTCTCCTCTCCCTCACCGTCTCCTCTCCCTCTCCTCTCCTCTCCTCTTCCACCTCAACTCTCCCTCTCCCTCTCCCTGTCATCTCCTCTCCTCTCCTCTCCTCTCCCTCTCCTATATTCTCCTCGCCCTCTCCTCTCCCTCTCCTATCACTCTCACTCTCCACTCCTCTCCCTCAGCTTTCTTCTCCTCTCCTCTCCCCTCCGTCTCCTCTCCCTCTCCAATCCCTCTCCTCTCCTCCCCTCTCCCTCTCCTCTCCCACCTCTCCCTATCCTCTCCTCTCCTCTCCATCTCCTTCCCCTCTCCCTCTACCTATCCCCTCCTCTCCCTCTCCTCTCCTCTCCCTCACCCTCTCCTCTCGTGGAAGAGGAAAGGAGAGGAGAGGGAGAGGTGGGAGAGGAGAGGGAGAGGGGAGGAGAGGAGAGGGATAGGTAGAGGGAGAGGGGACTCTCCCTCTCCCTCTCCCTGTCATCTCCTCCCCTCTCCTCTCCTCTCCCTCTCCTCTCCTCTCCATCTCCCACTCCTCTCCCTCACCCTCTCCCTCTCCCTCTCCTCTCTTCTCCCTCTCCTCTCCCTCCACCCCCTCCATCTCCTCTACCTCTCCTCTCCTCTGCTCTACTCACCCTCTCCCTCTATCTCCTCTCCCTCCCCCCCTCTCCTCTCCTCTCTCCTCCTCTCGCTCCCCCTCTCCTTCTCCCTCTCCCTCTCCCTCTCACCCTCCTCTCCTCTCCTCTCCCTCTCCACTCCCTCTCCACTCGTCCCCTCACCCTCTCCTTTCTCTCTCCTCTTCTCTCCTCTCACCGTCCTCTCACTCTCCTCTCCACTCCCTCTCCTCTCCGCACCTCTCCTCTCCTCTCCACTCCCTCTCCTCTCCTCTCCCACTCCTCTGCTCTCCTCTCATC